>NC_091692.1:621060-924090 GCF_041296265.1 Equus caballus | reverse complement strand
AACAGTGGGGAAGAAAAATATAGGGCATTGGAAAGGCAAGGAAGAGATGTGGGACAGCTGCTGCGAAGAGAAAGAACCACATTACTCGGTAAGACAGGTGTATGCCTATTTGTGATGATACTTTTTGCTGAACTATTCTGATCAAAGAAGAGGCACTATCCTTACATATAGTTATATAGCTATTTGTATATATTGCTTAAACCTGGAATATAAACTCCTGGAGCCCAGCACTGCTTGTCTCCCTTAGGGCTTCATCACTGATACTATGTGCAAAGCAAGCACACAACACGTATTTCCTGAATAAATGAATGAACAACAATCTGACTCCTACCAAAGGATTTCAGGGGACCAGGAGATTGTTCAATGAACTGCAACCTTGCTTCAGAAGGAAAAGTAATCCTTTGTCCGATTACTTATCATCTCCTCCATCTTTTCTGTCTCTATTTTTTTACTCTCATCTAAATAAAATAAAACCCTGGAGCCATCATTTCCAGCCAAACCCTTTTAAAAAATATTGCTCCCTAATGTAAAGGTTGACTTTCAGCCAGAATGCCTATAACTGATTTAATTGGACAAATATTAGAATGAATTAAAATTTTAATCATAAATCGTCCAAGTAGGAATTATCTTCCTAGCATAATACTTCAATCCCGGATGGTCGTTTCACGCAGAATGCCAAAGTCAGCTCTTTTCCATGAATCCTCTACTATCAGAGGTAAGCTAGGGCTTTTGCTTGATTGACTCCACTTTCTTTTCTGCTTCAAGGAAACCTGTTGTGCCTGTTGGCATATTTACTGCTGCCCTTGCAGATATATGAACTGTCCCAAGCATAACGTGACCACAGATGGTAGAAAGCTCGCTTCAATCAATCTCTTGCTGTGTTCCTGGAACTGCCACCGGCAGCCCTGCTTCAGGGCTGGTCATCAGTGCCCAGCCGGCTCACGCTGGTGCTACAGGGCACTCATCGATTTAATTTTAACAGAGAATAATGGAGCATCTTCATCTTGCAGTTTTTAAGAGAGTAAATATTTGTCTCGCACTGCTCTCCAGCTGTTTCAAGGATGACTGTGCCGCCTGAGCTAAGGGATTTCACTGTATGGGAACTTTCTGTTTAAAACAAGGAGGCAGATGATGTGAAATGCTTTGATCTTCCCCAAGTGACTATCGAGTCATTTCGCACAGTCGTCTGCTTTCTTAGACTAACAGAAAAGGAGCAGGGCTTGTTATCCTAACCAAATGCATATCATCCTCATTCGCTCCTGGGGAACCGACAGAGGGTTTGTTTTCCAGTCTCATATGGAAAGTGCTGTCCCATCACCCGGTTCAGGTTTTAACGCAGAGCGCTGCCTTTTATCTCCACAATCTAACACCTGTTTGTGAAACAGAACTACAGTCTGGGGAGAGACTGCATCCTCTGCAAGCTGCGGGGTAAAGGCAGCATGTCCAGCTGGTCTTGGGGCCTTGGGGAGAACGTCAGGGAAGGAGGAGAGAAAATACACTGTAACACATGGCAAAGGAGCCATCTGATCAGGTCAGATCCGCCTCTGTATCTTGATAGATCATAGAGGCAGGGTGAAAAGCGGCCTTGCATTGTTGCCCAACTCTAAAACAATGAACTGTATGAACCCTTTTTGCAAATATGGAAAATTAGATCTGCTCTTATACAAACGTAACAAGTGTACACATTCTTCTCTTCTGTCAAATTAATAAAAATATTCTGAAATATGACCTTCAAATATTACATTAACTGACAAAATTACCTATAAGAGATTCTTCCTGCTCATCAGAAATCTGTTCATGGGCCAGCCCTGGTGGTTTCCGGTGTGGACCTGCACTACTCGTTGGCAGCCATGCTCTGGTGGTGGGTCACATACAAAATAGAGGAAGATTGGCAACGGATGTTAGCTGAGGGCAAATCTTTCTCAGCAAAAACAAAACAAAACAAAAAACAGTTTGTATTATAAAATTTCCAGAAATAGACTCAGCAATTCCCAAATGTTGCCTCAATTTATTCTTCATTCTAATTTAATTTCACAACTTTTACTATTTTTTATGACTTTTGCCAATCGATGGAATCAAAATAATGTATGAAAAAATCCAAACAACTTAACAAACACAAGATTTCCTTCATGTGGGCCTTCAGATACCATCTAACATTAAGAGAATATACTGAAAGTTGGGTCAAAATCTCAACAGATGAAAGTATCTTTGCTCCCATCAGGGACTATACTTTACAGCCTCATAGGCGGTTATAGCTTCACCATGTGTCCAAAAGTACAATAAAAATCCCTCGACACGCTCCAGTCATATTAACACCAATGGTCAATCAATTGAACGATTATGTGTTGTAGCTAGATTTATGCAGAAAGCTGGATTATATTTGATATTAACTAATTAATAAATGTATCAATATCCCTGTTGAGAAATAAAGGAAAAATCATTCAAATAACTAAAAAACAATATAAAATTATGCTGATTATATAATTCATGTATAGTATATATATGATTATACATATGATATATAATTTGTATTGCTCTGTACTTATTAATTCTAATTTTAGAGTATTTCAGATGCCACTGACAAATGCATCTTTTGTAGAATTTTCAGATACTGCTGTCAAGTTCGTTTTTTGTTTTTTTTTACAGTATGAAGTTATGTGCTAATTCATAACTTGTATGAAAAGAATTAGCCAGTATCTTCTTATTATACTTGAGTCAGGACCTGAAACAAAATCTGTTTGACCCAAAAGTCTGCAAAGTTATTTTGTCTCAACACTATTCAATTATCAGTGTATTAGCACCTTTGGAGGAAATTCAGAAGAAGAGTTTATGTGAATATTTTTTGATTGTGGAAAGTATAAAGGATAATTTCAGGAGGACCTCAATCATTTCTGCCTGGAAGATAAAAGAGCATTTTACTAATTCTGCTTGATATTGAAATGCAATTCTGTGTCTCAGCACCACACAACACTTTCTATCACATGATGCCAAGGGGCCACATCTATTTGGAGTGCTTCAAGCTAAAGTACTTATGTAAGCCATATTACCGACACAGTTGGAGTGCCTTAGGCACAGGAAAAATGCTCAGAAGAGAATCGAGATTGCTCTCTTGTTGAAAAATCTGGACTCTTGCAATTGCTATGATGAGAAGAGAATAGAGAGAAACACATAATCTAATAAAAATGTCATATAAAAAGCATGAGCTGTCCACAAGAATGAATGAGGTACCATGGAAATGAGACCCTTGTAGGTCGTTGAAGTCACTGTTTCACAGAGGAAGATTAAGGAATTTTCTCTGGAAGATAAAATCTATCCTTTATATTTTATCCTTCATATGATTAAATAAGGTTTTTCTTTTTCTTTCTTTTTTTTTTGAGGAAGATTAGCCCTGAGCTAACTACTGCCAGTCCTCCTCTTTTTGCTGAGGAAGCCTGGCTCTGAGCTAACATCCGTGCCCATCTTCCTCTACTTTATATGTGGGACGCCTACCACAGCATGGCTGCCAAGCAGTGCCATGTCCGCACCCGGGATCCGAACCAGCGAACTCCGGGCCGCCAAGAAGCGGAACGTGCGAACTTAACCGCTGCGCCACCGGGCCGGCCCCTGATTAAATAACGTTTGGAATAATTTCTGTTGGAATTGGGATGGTGACGTCTGTGGAAGATTGAGTGTTCCCAGGAGATAGAAACATTCTTCCTTCCCCCGTGAAATGGGAAAAACCCAGTCAGTACAAAGCAATAACCAAGATCCTCATTGCTACAATCATCTTTAGTGAGAATGTGTAAGGAACAAATCTACCGAAAATATTTCACTTTCACTGGACAAAGGTCGAGGAGTATCTCTGACTTGTGAGTGGAAGTGGTGGGATCCAGCTGAGTGTAGAGGCTGGGACCTTGAGCCTTGGGGCCAGACTGTCAGGGTTTAAATTCTACTCTGCCTCTTAATAGCTGGGTAATCTTCGTAAAATCACTGTATTTCTTTGTGTATCATTTTGGTTTTACAAAATATTAACTATATACTCTTGTTTGATTGGAAGGAATTTATATATTAAGAAGTTTAAACTATGGCATGGTAGGTAACAAGCACTCAAATATTTTCTGGCAGTAGTAGTGACATTATTAACCACAGGAATAAAAATGAATTTGTTTCAATATAGTATGCCAGGCACTGAATGCATTTGGTGTTTTACATATTGTTTAATCACCAAATATCACTTTAATGAAAGGTATTATCTTCATTTTCAGACTAAAAGGTTAAGAAACAGTGATTAAGAAAATGTTCTCAAGTTCAGGTAGTCTGGGAATTCTGGGATCCAAATTCGGATCTGCCTAGTGTTAAGACTAGAATGTTCACCGCTAATCCAGAGTGTTTTCTTTGATGTGATCCTATGTGAGCTAGAAAAGACCACTGAGTCTCATATCAGGAGACACGACTCATTTATTCACACATGCATGTTCTACATCCTCTGAAGATAATATATTCCTTAAAATAGAACTTGCTCATTGAGGAAGTGAATTAATGACAGTATCATTTTTAGGAAACTATTAAACTATTGCTATGATTTAAGTGGTGTCAGAAAGAATGACAGGCAGTATCTGTCTATCCCATATCTGTCTTGCGAACATCTGACTACAAGGATGAGGAAGTGCCATGAGGTGAGCATACCCATATCTACACCTCTGCACCATCAAAGGGCAGGGACCAAAAATAACGGCTTGCCGGATAATAAAAGCAAGAATAATTGCCAAAATTTGTACGTAAAATATCATTGACAAGGATAGTGTGCAATAAAAAAATAAAAACATGATTATAGGTACTTATTTGACTGTGAGCTCCTTAAGGGCAGGGATTTTTTCTGGTCCATTCTCCTCAACACTACCTCACTGACGTGCCCTTGCACTGCACCTCTGGACAGTTCCATCAACCTACTGCTTCTAGCCTGCGTAATTCCTGTTACAACAGAAGACCAGTTCCCGGTCCCATTTAAGGTCAGTCCCTCCATCTGTGTCCTGAATTCCATTCCCATCAATTCTTCTCAAGGAAATTGCTTCCGCAATTATGCTTTTTCTCTCCTGCATCAGCAAGTTCTTTTTCTTTCTCTGCTGGATCATTTCAATTGGCAGGCAGCATAACTTAATATGATCCTTCTTTAAAAAAATTCCTCAGATAGCCTCACATTCCTTCTGGTCATTGCCCCATGTTGCTATTCCTCTTTCATGCAGAACTCTCATAAAAGAGTTGTCTATTTTCATTATTCTTTCCCTTTCCTAACTTCCCATTCTCTCCTCAAGCCACTCCAGTGAGCCTTTTCTCTTTGCAAGTCTGATGAAAAAGCTCTTTTCAAGGTTACGAATGATCACATCTGGCGGTGAATTCATAGCTCTATTTTACTTGACTTTTAGCAGCATTTGACATAAGTGTTCTTTCTTGAAACACACACTTTCCCTGCCTTCAAGGATCCCTGAGATGCCTGATTTCCTTCCTACTTCCTTAATCTTTTCTCAAAGTCTCCTTTTGGGGCTCATCTTCTACTAGACATGTAAACATCATGGTGCACCATACATTCTCCTCTCCTACGTGCTCTCTCTAATGAGACTATCTCATCAAGTCTCATGGCTTTATTTACAACCTATGCATAGATGACACTCAAATTGACTTTTTTCCTGGAACTCACTGCCGAGTTCCAAAATTTTCACATTTAAAATGGTATAAACTACTTTTCCAAGTCTTCTTCATATTAATAAATGCATCATTCTATTGAACCATTTGTTTATTCCTAAAATCTACGTCATTGTTGATTCCTTACCTCCCCTCGCATGACACGCTCAATCCATCAGTAAATCTCCTTGGCTCTACCTCCAAAATGTTTCTGCAATCCAACCACTTCTCCGTTAAACCCAAACCCACAACAGCATCGTCCTTCATCTAGACTATTGCAATAGTATCCTAGCAGTCTCTTCACCTCCATTCTTGCCTCGTTATATTTCACCAACCACACAGCAGTCAGACTCTTCTTCCAAAAGCACAAGTCAGATGATATTATTCTACTGCTCCAACTCTCCGATGGCTCTGCCTTATCCTTGGAGAAAAGTGGAAAGCTCTTTATTGTGTGTCCTTTACTGTGTGACCTTCAAGGCCACACATGGCCAGGTGCCTGGGTCCCTCCTAACCAGTCTTGGGACCATTTGCTCACTCTGCCTTTCTTCTCAAATACAAGCTTGTTTCCACTTTAGCATTTATTTTATGCCTGAAATTCCCTTTTCCATTCCTTTAAATGACTAACTTCTTCAAGTAGGTCATTCTTCTGAGCATTCTTCTGAGCAGAACCTCTTCCTGATGCTCTGTTCTAAGCTCACCCTGTCACTTTCAATGGTATCACCTCGTCTCATTTTGTTCTGAGCATTTATCACTGTCTGAAATTTGTCTCTTTGGTTGCTCATCCATGTATTTATGTGTGTCTTTACCTATCATCTGTATCATCCTGATCCCCAGCCACTGGAATACGAGACTTATGATAGTGAAGATCTTGTTTCATTTATTCATCACTGTATTCAGTGGACAACTCTTGATTCTTTGCAAACTTTGGGGTAGAAAGATAATAAAGGGGAAATTATGAAGAGTAAAATAAAGATAGACCATCATTTCTACTGAGGAAAATAATAGCCACGTAATTATGTTAAACTGAAAACTCTCAGGATGTGTGCACATTTTTTTTTTTGCAAACGGATGAATGCATGATCCAAATCTATCAATGCTGGGTCACTGTGATGAGATCCAGGAGCTTTAAATACAAAAAAAAACCAAGTTAATGGGAAAAAGAGATTGCCAGAAGCACACAAAGTATAAAGCATAGACGAGATAGATGGAGCCTAGAAATATTCTTCTCTTTGCCTCTGTCTTTCTCTTTTAGAAAATAGTCTTCTGACATCATTTGATCCTACTTTAGTTATTTTTTTTCTTTAGCTTTTAGGTCTCAGTTATTGTCATCATCATCATCATCCACAGAAGAGATAATATTTGTCGAATTCTTACTAAATTTTAAAATTCCACCAGATTTAAAATCCAGATAAAAAGACATTAGTATATTTAGTTTACCATTATGTGCTTGCTAATTAACCCAGATCTTAGGACCTAATACATCTCAAAATACTCCAGGGACCCTGTCCGGCACTTCGTTGTGCTGCGTCCTAAACCTCATACAAACAATGTACCTTTAGCTTCTATTGTTTTTTCTTTTACTGAGGTTAAGTATGCCAAGGAAACAGAAGCATAAAGAAGTTAATTTTCTCAACAAAAATGACATGCTTATAAATAAAACGGTTGGGACTCCAATCGAGTTTGTGTGATTCCAATGACTCATGCTTTTAATCACTAACACAATAATTCTCAAATTTCAGGGTACAAAAGGATTACCTGGATTACTTCTTATAAAAGCAAATTCTCATTGCTCAGCTCAGATATTCCATTCAGAAATTCTCGGGTGAGGTCCATGAATCTGTACGTTGGACAACTTTACGGTGATCCCACTACAGGAGGCAAGAGGACCACTCTTTTGTAATAACAGTGTAATAACTTACACTATCTCATGGACTTAGATATATTGTAGGCATTTAATAATACTCACTAAATAGGAAATAATTAATTTGAAAGAGTGGAATATTCTGACATAAAGTCATTTTTATAAATTCAAAAATCTATCAAGCATTCTCTCAAATATCCTCATATTACATATGAAATCCCCAAATATTATATGTACTATAGCAGGAACATTACAATCAATCCTTCAAGAACATTACTTTTCTCATAAAAATCACATACTTCCTTTTTAAACAATTACAATAAAGTCTTATGAACCACACAACCTCAGAAATTGACTGCTAGCCTCAGTAACAGCGCACTGATTAAGTCTTCCCACGTAATCTTAAAAGGGAGCTTACATTCCTGTTTTGGTGCCCTTTAAATCAAATAATGGAGATGATTCAGGTTTCCTATGCAGCCAGCATGATTTTTATTCATGAACGTATCCAAAACCCTCGGTTATGTTCACGTTTTCTGGCATTGCCTTTATTTGACCTAGTGGAAGACCTCATCGCTGATCTGTAAAAATTTTCATTCTTGGAAACGTATAACCATAAATAATAAATAAGGATATGGCACATGTGAATATAATTTAGATTGAGATTGGTATTTTAGGCATTTGCCCACTGAAAAAGAAAGCTAGTTATCAATGTTTAATTTTTTCCACATAAAGTCAGAGATCATGATCAAAGTTTAAAATCTTTTATGATTATGTTGACAGATGATGGAAAATCTACATATTATCTATTTAGGATCTGTGTAAGATAGAAGTAGACTCATTCATTAAAATAATGGTCAAAGTAAGAAAAAAAAAAACCCAAAATAGAAGTTAACTCAGAGAGCAAAGGTATAAAAGAGGCTTCCAAAAATAGACAAAAGAAATAAATATAAGAAGACAAGAATGCAATCATGATGTTTATAAATATCTTTATGTTAACAAGCACACAGGGATCAAACATAAGGAAATGGCCTTGCATTGCTCAAGGAGAGAATTCATATTCGTATTCATAGTATGTTAATTGAAAAGATATCTTATTACATATAAGCAAACTTCCCTTCTCCTTGCTGTTTTTGTATTTGTTATAAAGATAAACATATTATAAACACAGCAGGAAAAAAATGTCCTCTAATTTTCCATTCCTGAGGAGAAGCCATCTGTAATTTTTTAAAATACAGATCCGCTAATAAACAAATATTAGCTAAGAATCAAACGTGCTGTGTTCATCATATTAAAAACAAAGACACAATATAAACATATTTCCTATTGTCCAATAGGTTAAAGATTAGTTGAAGCACTTTGATTTGTAGATTTTATGTTCTAATAAACTAAGGGTAAAATGGGAAATAAAGGCAATTACATTCTAGGAAGAAAGGATATATGTGTCAGTTAGATTAGGAATGACTTCATGGAGAAGATGACACAAATTGAATCTTGAAAGATGGATTACTTTGAAAGATGAGGGACAGGAAACTCTAAGTGAAGCAGAAACATGAGTGAAGTCACAGAAGAAGAATGTACAGTGGATATGCAGGCAAGGAGGATGAGCTACACTCGTAAAAGTTGAGAGTTTAGGAAAATACAAGTAAGCTTCAAAGACGGAGAGGGCCACATTCTAGAGGGTTCTGATTGTCAGTCTAGGGATGTAGGAGGGTCACAGATACTACGGGATTTTGAGGCTAGAAGTGACGTTTTGAAAGTACGACGTGAAAACGTTAGTGTGGTAACACCATGGAAGAGGAGAGCAGCCAGAACACTTGGAGAAGTCAAAATTCCAGATGCAGTAGCGATCAGAGTGGAAAGAAAGGAGAAACATGATCTTTTGATGTTACTGAAGATATTTTGGAACATACCCTAAGGTGGCCTGAAACCTTGGACACTGGCCACATAAAGACTCTTTTAGATTTCATAGGAATAGAGGATACTTATAGATGATAATTGTTCTTAAGAAAGTAACCAACATCTCTGAAGCCTTCTCCTGGGAGACACACTGCAAGTCTTTAACCAAGATTAATGAGAAACAGACACTAATTCTTTCATTTAGGTATCTTGCCTTCTTTATCTTCAGATATGCAAATTCTCAAAAGTAGTTTAGGAAAAAATATATACATTTTTCATCTCTACAGTAAAAAAAAATAGTTGAAATAAACGTCACAGTAATTCAAGATTTTCTACTCCAAGCAGATAATAACAAGAGATTGAACATCCTCTTCTTGGCTGAAGATCATCTATAAATCCTAGGTCACTTCCCTTTGATCTACTGCAATCGCAGAGAAGGCAATTCTACTTCTGTGGCCTGGGGCCTTTGACGATGAAACGTTCTCCCGAGGCAGAGATGAGAAGAGTGGGAGTAACATTGAGACCTTGATGGACATTGCACTGACTGAGATTAAAAGCATGTGAACCCTTGAGAGGTCTGCCACTTGGTGTACTGAATTTTTATCTCATTAAGAAAACGTGATCTGGGCTGGCCAAGTGGCATAGTGGTTAAGTTAGTGCCCTCTGCTACAGCAACCCGGGGTTCACCAGTTTGGATCCTGGGAGTGGACCTACACTTTGCTCATCAAGCCATGCTGTGGTGGGATCCCACAAAGAAGAACTAGAATGATTTACAACTAGGAAATACAACTATGTGCTGGGGCTTTGGGGAGAGAAAGAAAGGAAAAAAGAAAAGAGGAAGATTGGTAACAGATGTTAGCTCAGAGCCAATTTAAAAAAAAAAAGGAAAAAAAGGAAATGTGATCATAATCTGGCCCAGACTGGGGAGGCATGCACAAGTTTGGCGGACCCCAAAACACCTTGTAAATGAAAGTTTTAAAAAAGAATTAGTTACAAAATTAGAATACTAAAAAGACGTGATATTTCAGGTCTGAGCAGCTGGGGGGAAAGTAGAGACATCAGGAGAAAGAATAGATTTTGAATTGATACAAATAAGTTCATTCTGGAAATTTTGAATGAGAGATAAAGGGGAATATCAACATATTAAGGTGTAGGAAGAATTTAAGAGATATGAGCTGGATGTCAACAGAGAGACACTGAGATGAAAATACTGAAGTTATCTGCATAGAGGTTAAAATCATACGGCTGGATTAAGAGAGAATTTGAAGAAAGAATAGTAAAGACCCAAAGACTAAGCCTTGATGATTTTCCACATTTGGAAGTTTGAAAAAAGCAATTGTTAACAGAAAAGGGTAGGCAAACCTGGAAGGCAAGAGGAGAATGAGAAACAAATTTACTAAAGTCCGATAGGTAAATATTTATCATTTATTGATCAAATTATAATCAACATTCTCTTTACAATCTTCCAAAACTTTTAGTAAGCAATACTGATACTTAATAGTAACACAAAGACATAGTAGTTATACATAATTATATTACAGAGTGATGTGTGTATGAACATGTAGTGAAAATGAATTTGTAAAGCAAGTATCACTATTCCTTTTATAATCTTTAAATGCTCAAAATGTGCTTCTAGGGGTACAGGACTCTCATCAGTCTGTGAAGTAATTTGTCCCAGTCTGTTTCTTTTCTTTTTTTTTTTAAAGATTGACACCTGAGCTAACAACTGTTGCCAATCTTTTTTTTTCCTGCTTTTGTCTCCCCAAATTCCCCCAATTCATAGCTGTATATTTCAGTTGTGGGTCCTTCTAGTTGTGGCATGTGGGACGTTGCCTCACTGTGGCCTGATGAGCGGTGCCATGTCTGCGCCCAGGATCCGAACCAGCAAAACCCTGGGCTGCCGAAGTGGAGCGCGGGAACTTAACCACTTGGCCACAGGGCCAGCCCTCCCAGTCTGTTTCTTGCACATCACTGTCAATAGTGGAAATCACAGGTATGATTCATTTTTGTCATGGTCTCAAGCTTACCAGGAAGATATGGTACAAAATTCTATCGCATCCCCACAATGTTAAGTTCCATGGCGTGATGTCTGGACATCTGGTTGGTCTCTGTTTCCACAGAAGGCAGAATTTTAAACAGAATGCCCAATCTCGCACCCTAGAAGGTTCATTAAAAACCTCCGAATTGTGAGGAAGTGAGGCAGAGCCCCAATATCCTGGAAAATGAAGTTGTCTGTGACATTCTGTAGGATGAGAAAAATTATATTTATTCAATCTAGATACATGCTTCTGGTCACTGTGTTTTCAGCAAAATGTATAATCCTAAGACTCTTGAGTTTCATAAGGCACAAAAGAAGATACTACGTTTTGGAGAATCTGTAATTTATTCAAACACAGACTGGCTTTCTGTTCCTCATAAAGTGACACGATGTAATTGACTTCTGCAAAAAGGAAATTTAACCCTGTAATTGAATAGGATGTGACCTTAAAAGTATTTTGATTGTCTATACGATTCTGAAAATTCCAATAGAAATAGCCTTTGGTCTTTTCTATCTCTGTCAAGGCCTGACATAGGTGTTGTCCACAAGGCATCAACTTCAGCCACTCAGGAAACTGCACCAGACAGTGAGCTGAAGGATGTCCAGCTCACAGTATGCATTCCTTGTAGATTGTTGTGGGACCTCTTTGAATGCTGAAACAAATTTGACTCACAGTTCCCTCAGAGACACCAGAGCATCCTCTGATGGGACTTCGTCATCTCTTTCATCTCTTTGTACCAATGGCAAATGATGTTTCGTTCTGGAGAAAATTTTTAATTTTTTTTCCATTTCGTTGTACGTAAAATGATCCTTAAAAGAAAAAAGATCCTTGCACTAAGTTGTAAAACTAACTCCAGCAATTCCAACAAACAAAACTAAGAAAATATATTGATAGCTTGGTAATTTGGTGTGTACTAACGTTCACATTTATTTGCATATGTAATAAGTTTTCAAAATGTTCATTATTTTAGAATGACCCACATTTGACTCTCCTAGCACCATATAAAGTAAATTCTTCAGAAGTAGCCCAGAAGAGACAAGTCTAAATTTGAGTGACGTATTATAGATATATGTGAAATTTAATGAATCTTAGATGTATTTCACAAAAAATATATTCATATCATGTTTAGTTATAGAAATATCTTAGTGGATATGGGTTACATTTTAATGTATGCTTTTAGTCAAAGTAAGGTTATTTTTCATAATACTCTAAATTTCTTGATTCAATAATCCTCAGCAAACTAGGAGTCATCTAAAGTCACACAAAGAGAAATCTCATAATTTGCCAGCTCATCCTCACAGATGAGATGAGTACACCATGCAAAGAAGAGTTCCTCATCTCCACCTCTTCTGTGCCTGCCTAGCCGAATGCCTTCTAAAACTGCCAACTGGAAGAAGGAGAAGAAGTTCCTGCTTGATTAACATGCCCATGTCTACTATCTACCTTTTAGAGGCTAGTAAGAGAGTCAGTACAAAAAGGACAATTTCATTATTCCATTTCACAGAAATATAAAAGTGGTCCTGGTGATGTTAACTAACTTTACAGGATCTGCTGTGGTCTGAATGTTAGTGTCCTTCCACCAAATTCATAAGTTGAAATCATAACCCCAAAAGGTGATGGCGTTAGTAGGTGGGACCTTTGCGGGTGATTAGATGTGGAGGATGGAGCCCATGTGAATGGGATTAGTGTCATTTTTAAAAGAGACCCCACAGATCTCCCCCGTCCCTTCCACCATGGCCCTTCCACCATTGGCGGATACAATGAGAAGTCTGTGACCTGGACGAGAGCACTCACCCTGATCTTAAACTTCTGGCCTCCGGAACTTCAAGAAATAAATAGCTGTTATTTATAAGCCACCCAATCTGTGGTATGTTACAATAGGAGCCTGAATAGACTAAGACAGTCACACAGCAAATTTAATTTTGTCGATATCAGAGGCCGACTATGAGTGAAAGCCTGGGTCAGTGTAACCTGAGGATACTCACAGACAAAGACCTAGACAATATTAGTTTCAAATTTGACGCTCGTATGCCCAAAGTTAGAGTCTAAGAATAGGTTTTCAAAAAATATTACAGAGCAATGACGATAAATACCTTATACATAAAACAAGACCACAAAATAAGGAGAAAAAAAATCCTTAAAAATTTTCTGCCCTTTCATTTTCCAAAGTGATCACAGCTGTGAGTCTGTGAGTACAAAGGAGTCAGCAATTGCTGTCTCAATTTTTGTTTATTTGTTTTCTAAAAGGCAAAAAAGTATTTGCTAGAATCATAATGGCATGTATTGACATCCTCTGAATTAATCATTTTATTCCCACACAGCCAGAAGTAAAATTATGGTCTTTTATTGCCATATGTCTACTCATCAACCATAAAATAAGATTTTTCTTTCCAAAACACTTCAATACAGCACTCTCCTGATACAAATGATAATTTCTATAATGAAACCTAGGCATTCTTGAAAAAAACTTTACTTTTTGACAAATCAGACGCTAAAAATATCAGGGATTATGGGAAAAATAGGCACATGCAGATCATTCAAAACGTACCCAACTTTGTAACCAGAGCCCAAATGAAATAATTTAAATACTAACTTAAAATATTAACACCGTTCCACAGACATGAGGATTCCTAATAAATAAAGCGGTGGTCCAGTGGCGTCAGCATCACCTGCAAAGTTCTTAGAAATTCGCATCCTCAGGTCCACTGGATCCCTGGCCTACGAATCAGAAACTGCGGGGCCGGCGGAGGCATCTGTGTTTATCGAATTGACGGTAGAGCGATTTAAGGTCAGCGAATCTGTCACACACTATGAAAACATTTCATCTTTCAGAGTGAGACAGAGGTAAAGTTGCTAGCTGGCAATAAAATAAGAAAGTGATGCAGGTTGTTAAAAAGGACCACATGTGCTGAATGGCTCCGTACGACCGGCTTCCTGAGACCAGCGCCCCGTGAGGGTGGGCCAGGCCGAGCGACCCGCTTCTGATGGAGAGAGGGCAGAGGAGTGTCGGGACATCAGTGTGAGGTCAGCTCTGTCCCGCTTCTCCCTCGTTCTTTCATCTCCTCTCTGCTGAGCTGCCTGCACAGGGGTCAGCAACCAGGGAGGAACCGGGCCCTCGGCCCAGAGCTCGGGGGGACATGAAACCTGCCAGCAGCCGCGAGAGTGAGCTTAGAAATGAGCCATGCCCTGGCTGAGCCTTGAGGTGACCACAGCCTTGTGAGACACCCTCCGCCCCAGGACCCGGCTAAGGGGTACCGTATTCCTGGCCCAAGGAAACTGTTAAAAATTTAACAAAGGTTACTGTTTTAAGAGACTGAGTTGTTGGGAGTAATTTCTGATATAATCCGAGGGGAAGACCTGTGGGTAGTGAGCCTGCTGTGCCGAGCATGCTTCTCTGTAGCTTACATTAGTGTGCTTCGTCTTCAGTGCTCTTATCTGGTAAATAAAACACTAAAAGCACAGGGGGCAAAGATCACAAATGATCTTACACAACCTCACATCTTATTGACATCGCACCACATGTGCAGATTTGTGGGAACTCACTGACTTCACAGCAATGTCATTTTAGACTGAGTCTGCTTTACCAGAAGTAGCAATGTCCTTCTTAAGAACAACCATAAGTAGGGGCCAGCCCATGGTGCACTGGTTAAGTGAGAGAGTTCTGCTTCCACAGCCCGGGGTTTTCGCTGGCCCGGATCCCGGGTGCGGACATGGCACCTCTTGGCACGCCATGCTGTGCTAGGTGTCCCAAATATAAAGTAGAGGAAGATGGGCACGGATGTTAGCTCAGGGCCAGTCTTCCTCAGCAAAAAGAGGAGGATTGGCAGCAGATGTTAGCTCAGAGCTAATCTTCCTTGGCAAAAGACCACCATAAGCTCAATGAGCACTTTTCAGATTTCTGAGGTTTAATCCACTCCTTATGATTCCTTTAAGGATTACAGAATGGGTGTGACAGGATAGAGGCAATTTCTTCTTTGGCCCGGTATTCTCTCCTTTTCTGCCCTAGTGGAAAGAAATTCTTTAGCAGAACATTAGGAAAAGCTTTTAGCACAGCAATACATTGAAAAAGAATGACTGCTCACAGCAGGAGCTGAGGGAGCTGCTTTCCTCGGCGAGAGGACGTCGACTTTTCAAGCTGCTTCTCTTGCTCAGCCGAATCTATTTGTTTCTTTCCAGAAGGGAGAAGAGATGATATCCAGGTCTGAGTCAGGGTGGGGAAAATGTAGGCGGAGAGGAGAGACCTGGGTAAGGTGGCAGTAGTGAAACGGGGGTGGGATAATAAAAGAGATTCCTAGATACGTTTCAAGAAGGATTCTACCAACAGAGATGGGATTTGACGGGAAGAGCAGGGAATATTTTGTATCACATCTTGGATGCTGTGTGTGTTCATCATCAGTGGTTAAATGACATATTGTTTTATTTCCTATAATGACTCAATATCTTCACAGCTTTCCAGGCACAGTGAACACACCAAAGAGTGATAGATATATCATGTATTTGCATTATTTCTCATTCACTCTTTCCCATGTCAAGTTGTAAATGCATTTATATGTCCCGTTTAAATGAGACGGTGTATGTAAAGCATTCTGAGAGTGCTCAAATACTGAGTGCTCCACAAGCATGAATGAATAATTCTGCCATTTAATTTTAGGATTTAAAGATATGACTACAGCAATTCAATAAATTTCAATTAATCAGCATCCGTCTGAATAAACCAGACTTTGTTTTTAATCTACAAGTCACTCTGACTGAAATAAGCCAAGGACAGGAAATTACTTTATATTTTCTCCTAGGGGAATCTGAAACTAAGGGAGTCCCTGCCCTGGACATGATTCTTCAGGAATACAGACATGTGGTAACAGCTCCAACGCCCAGTCGGGCAGCAAGGAGAACCCTTGGACTCAGTTGGTCTCTCTTTAGCTCAATCACATTTATTAAGTACCTTCTATAAGCTGAGCATCATGACAGAAACCAAGAAAGAGAGGAAGGCAAAAACGACAGAAGTAGCCTCTGACGCCTTGAAGCTAAGTCTAGAGAAGTCTTAGACCATAACAAACGAGCACAGGTCCTTCAAAAATAGGAGGGACTCACAAAACACAAGACGTGGGTGAGTAAGTCGCTCAACAGATGGCTGCAAGTCAAGGTATCTCAAAAACACACCCATGACAGTGTGTCAAAATGAGCAATCTTCAGGGCCAGCCTGACGTCACAGTGGTTAAGTTCGTGCACTCTACTTCAGCTGCCTGGGGTTCTTGGGCCTGGATCTCAGGTGTGGTCCTACACACTGCTCATCAAGCCATGCTGCAGTGGCGTCCCACGCACAAAAAATAGAGGAAGATTGGCACAGATGTTAGCTTGGGGCCAATCTTCCTCACCAGAAAAAAACACAAAAATAAGCAATCTTCCCAAATCATTGAATAGGCATCTGCTGCCCTAACTGTGATGGAATCTCAGACAATGAGGAAGCACTTTCACTCGTCTTTTTGGAAAGAATCAAATGGAGGTACCCAAGGGATCAAATGGGAAGGCTTCTCCAGAGCAACTGGAGCAGAGCTGACCATCTTTTCTATTACTCTGGGAAGTCTCAGTTTTGTCCCCGGCTTTTGCTTAACAACCTCTGGTTGCCTTTGGCCTCCTTCTTATTCTGTTGGTGCATCCTTGGGCAACCAAAGGCTCACATCTCATCACCTTTCTGAATCTCCAAGTCGGAATCTCACTACGACCATCACCTGCCTCCACCTCCTACCACACGACCACGCAGGTCTCTAGGGAATTGACGAGACCGTGGCTAAGGGCTCAGCTTCAAATAGGACAGTTTGTCTCCACTGCTAATAAACTATTTTTAGAGCAGATTCTGCGTGTCAATATGCATTCAGTTTAATTATCCTATCTTCCACTAGCATTATTCCATAGCAGGATCAATGATATCTAGGGAGGAAAAAAGCATCCCAGGCACTCAAAAATGGAGAAATAGATTATTTTCAGTTCATTTAAACTATTGCCTATGGCCAGGAACTAGACTATACTGAATAATAATTTTAATAACAGATTAAAATCAAAGTGTTTTTCTGGCTTATCTACTATTCTCTCAGTCCCCTCAGCTATTCAGCTAATCAAAGTTAATGGACTAATATGAAATTAATGTGGGGATCATGTTTTAAGTCGCGAATCGGTTCCAATAGATTGTAATGTAATAACTTAATCAGTTTTATTAGACTAATTTTTTTAGAAAAGATTGGAAAGCCATGTAATATCTTGCAGTATAAGCAGAGTCGGCATTAATTTAGATGTGCACTGTGAAGCTTATGTTGAGGATAGATAATAGATATTAATAAATTCAGAAAACACGGTGACTAACACTAGTTCTCTCTCAGTGAGGTACTTGTCACTTTATTGACTACAACCAATATTCAAAGTATGAAGTTTGAGGTTTTCTTTAAGAAATAAAAATCAAAAATGTCCCTATATAGTACTTATCTTTTTAAATAAAAAGTTTAAATAAAAACTAGAAAATTTAAATTAAAAATAAAGCACTTTTTTCCCGGAACGTTAACCCTAAGCAATCACCACTCATAATAGCCCTTATTTAAAATAACTAAATAACTCTTGGCTTATATGCTAAATTAAAGGCAAAAGATTTTCCACCATTTTTAGCAGAAATACATTGTAAGATCAACAATAAGTTCAACAAACACTTGTTAAAACCCCACTGTCTCTTTCAAACGTTGGGATAGACGCGTAATGTCTACTTGGCTCATGAAACCAGCTCCTTATTTTAGAATATAAATCCTGCATGTGAGGAAGCAACGTAAAGTCTTAGCTTTTAAAAAGTGACTTAGGGGCCGGCCTAGTGGTGTAGCGGTCAAGTTCACATGTTTTGCTTCAGTGGCTCAGGGTCCACAGGTTTGGGCCAGGGAGTGGGTGTAAGGCTGCTCGTCAAGCCCCGCTGTGGTGGCGTCTCACATAAAATAGAGGAAGATTGGTAACAGGTGTTAGCTCAGGGCCAATCATCTCCACAAAAAAAGAAAAAAAAAGGTGACTTAGGAAATTAATTAAGTTCTGTTTTTTAATTTATGTCAATCTACCTGATCTAAATGTTAACACTTCAATTATAAACAGAGCTCTCCATTTGCCAGGAAGAGTGATGAGAAAATGGGATAAATGTTATTGTGATTCTTATAATAAAGATGTTATTCACAGCCCTTTAAAACACAGGTTATATCTTGTAGTAGCAAAACAAACTTAAAAACAGACATTCAGACAGTTTTGACTGTCAAAACCCTACAGGATGCTTGTGAACTACGCTTTTAAAATTGGCCAAGACCACAGAGCGGACACTTTCATTGACTGCCTCACTTGTGATAACTTGCTCCATTGCTTGACCCCTTATTACTCCTTTTATGCTTCCCAGGACTCCAGGATTGTCCCCCTAATGACTTTACATCTTCTAAAGCTGTGAGTAAAGAGCACTTATCATTCCTCGTGAAGATACCCCCAAGCAGCCTTCTTATTTGTAGATTTAATAGTTGAATTAATCTCTAAACTCGGCTGTGTTTGTTCTGTATTCCTTATGTTTGCAGTATCAGAGAGAGTATCTCTTGTCACTTTTAAGGGAGAATGTAGTTTTAAAAGGAAAAAAGATAAAGAAAAAAGGACCTTTGACATAGTCACTGCCAGAGTCAAACTCGTGCACGGGCTGCCTCTGACACTCACAGAAGTTGAAGAAGAAATCGGCCTTTCCCATCCAAACCGTCTGTTTCCTGTTAAGTTTCGGCCTCTTCGTCTCCTTTTTGTTTATGCCCCTGAAGTTTCCGCTTGGAAGCTATTGATGTGTTGGTGAGAGTAAAAACTTGCTTTAAGCACTCATCATACAAATTAAATTTTAAGTAAAAGCAATTGGTATTGCTGCTGAGTAAGTGCTTCCTGTGGATTGCTCAGACACTCTGCAAAATTGCCTCCTGACCTCCTCCCTGGGCCAGAGATGCAGGGCCTGACAGCCAACAGCATCCATCACAGGCGACATTTATAGTGGAGAGTGCTGTGCAGCCGTGCCAGAAGCACACAGCAACTGAAACAGGCTATTTGGGATGAGATGATACATTAAATTACACGCTGCACTTTCTACTGAAAAACGAGCATCCTAGAGAAATAAAACACTCTTGAAAACCAAACTGGAAAAAAAATTTGAAAGTAGCAAAGTACTTTTATGTTGATAACGGAGTATGTAAAAACGCATAAAGGTGGCAAACACACATTTACGAAACATAAAACGCACCCCTTCTTTTAATTCTCAGTTTGGTGCTGTGATATATGTAGTGTCATCTCCACTTCATAGATGAGGAAATTGGAGCTTAGAAAGATTAAGCGATTTGTCTGAATTCAAGCAGCTCTTAAAAAGGATTCACATGTATATAACATGCACATATTCAGCCCATAACTTGTCTCTTTATTATCATGTTTTACTTGACAAAGAGTATTGCTTAGTTCCAAAGAATCTTGGTTATGAGTTATTTCCGGGCAGAGAAAGTGGCTGAACCAATGGTGCAATTTCAAGGCTGTCGGGAAAGATCCTCATTCTCCAAAGCACCCGTTATTTGCGGATCTGTATCTAGAGATTCAATGCGAATAACGCAGGATAGATATAGAGTAACATAGTTCTTGGACTTGATTGTGAAACTTTGAACCTGAAGCTGACCTGATGATTAAATGAGTTCTACTCTATCAGCCTACCCACCATGGGTCTAGGGCCGAGAGAGATAGTATCTTGCAAAAGCTCACTTATAATTCTAATCTCTGACTTAGGTAGAGATAGTCTTTTAAATTTCAAGTTCTTGTCTTCATTTTATACCGTTTTGCCTTTCTTATCAATAATTTATAAAATTGTGGTGTCAGGTGTTAATAGCTTGAGACTTTGGTAAATTCATTAATACTAAGATCTTTTTAGTCCTGACCTGGGAGTCTAGTAACAGTCATTACGAGAGACACAATGAAGTAAAGTTATTGATATATGAACAAGTAAAAACAGGTTGGCTAGAATAATTCTTTAATCTAAACTACTCGTTCTCAGAACTGCGTCACAGGGAAAAGTTATGACGTGAATTTTAGAGCCGCACTTACACCTGTATTTGAGCTTTCAGTAATGGAAAACGAAAATATTCAGAGATTGGGACATTATTACATATAATCCATTTCCTTTGGATCTTTACTCAAAATAATTTTAGAGTTGATTTTTGTTTATTTTTACTCCCCAAAGAGGATTCAGATTAAGTTATCCAACTTTTTTTATGCCGCTAGCTAGGTTTCTGATGTTTAGAGATGCCTATTAAAGATGTGACAATGGAAAATATAATTGTCCAAATTCAGCTCTTTGGAAATCAAATGTGTGGCTTAGAAGAAGTGTTCTGTGAGTGTGGCCGTGTAATCATGGCTGAGCCTCTCTTCCAACATCCCCTCTACCGAAGAGCACTGGTGGAGTTTGCAGCGGAGACTCACATTTACATCTGAGAACTCTAGGATTTGGGGGGGGGAATGCCATTCCCTGTATCTCTAGGCATGAGCCAAGGAAAGTGTAGAGAAAAGGACACACGCGTTTGCTCACTGTGTGTAGCATCTTCCCCCTACAGCACCCCAGAGAAGGTGGGCCTGGCAGAAGGTAGGCCTATGGGTTCACTGTTCCTGGGGAGAACGGCTTCTGAGTCGTGCAGCTGCAAAGAGTTAACCAGAGGTAATCATAGAGCAGATCCCTCCTCCGTAGCCCTCAAAAACAGAATGACAATTACCTAGCTCATTTGCTACAGACCAAAGTGGTTAAAATCTGCCACGTCATCCTGAATGGTTATGACTCAGCTCTGTCAAGAAGACTTGAGTTTTTTTCAGGTGAGGGAGACTGGGCCTGAGCTAACATCTGTTGCCAATCTTCCCCTTTTTGCTCGAGGAAGAGTGTTGCTGAGCTGACACCTGTGCCAATCTTCCTCTGTTTTGTATATGGATCACCACGACAGCATGGCTTGATGAGCAGTGTGTAGGTGCACACCTGGGATGGAACCACAAACCTCAGGCTGCCGAAGTGGAGCATGTAAACCTAACCACTATGTCACTGGCTGGTCCCAATGAGATCTGGTTTTTAATGATGCTATAGAATTACCAAATCATGGATGGCTAACAATGAATTGATTATAGCGTACTTCAGGAAACTCAGTAAACTGAGGGGGAAAGGTCAATATGAATACTTAGAATTAGTCACTCCTGGCGTGGTAAAACCAACGAAAGAATCAAAAGATAATTTAAGTAATGAGAATCTCAAAGGAATTGGAAAAAAAAACCTCTCTGAATTGAAAAGTATGATTTCCAAATTTTAAAATTTAGAAGAATTCCAGTTCCAGTGATTCAGTGGGATAGGTATGAAGGGCTTGAAAACCCCGCCACCACATGCCCTAGAAACGCTGGAGACAATGTTAACGCATAACTAAACCTGCAAAGAAAAAACAAGGTCTTAAATCTTCGGACTCTCACACTCTGTGATCCAGCAAGATGCATGTTAGGCATATATTAATTCAGGAAAGGACTGTCAATCGGTGTTAAAGCCTTTGTGATTACTTTTTCTTTTTCTTTTTTTAAAATCATTTTATACCAGTATAGCTGTTAAATTCCTACTTCATTCTCTTGCTTATGCAGTGCTCGACTAATTGGCTGACATGGTCTCTGAACTTTCTCTTTGTTTATGGTCTTTTTAAATACCACAAAACATGTTCCTGTAAAATACTTTTGAAGACAAAACTTGCTTCTATTCCAAATTTGAGTAAGAAATCTCTGAAAATGCTCTCACGAAGAAGATAGAATGCATTTAAAGCCAATATATAATAATGCACAAAATAATGTTAATTTTCATATTATTTTGGCAATTTTAGCTGACAGGATTTAATCTTTTTAATAGCAGACTATTTATTTAAATTATGCTGTTCAGATATCATTGGTGTTTGAATATTTCCAGTATGTAAGGTTAAATAAGTATTAACCCAGGACAAGAATTTCCTTAATGTTTTTGATCTCCAAATTCAAATTAGAAGCTTCAATCTTATAAAATTTATGTCTTCACTGGCTCCCTGGCCAAAGTTCCATTTTAGAATGGTTGAAAACCAAGACAGAAAACTCAGAATCTCTAGGATGACAGGTCTTTAAACTTGTTTGCGAGCAGTGGCCTTGGCCTGAGGGAGGAGAAAAGTAGAGGATAAAGCAGAAGAAACATTTCAAACTTCTAGTCATGCTTTCCCCCCAGGCATAGCCTTGAGACAACAAGAGCTACTCAAAGCTCTTGCTCAAATGTCCTCAGGAACAAAATTAGGACAGTGCAGAAACTCTGTGCTTGAGAGGACTTGAGGGAAACAGCGACTACCTTGTCTTGGGCGGCTGTGTCCCTCTTCTTGCCCTCTACACACTCGGGGCTGGTGAGTTAACATGTAGGATTGTTTCCTAACACCTGGGGTGAGGGGGTGTACAAATATCCCATTACAAAGGGGATGTTAGAAAGCACGGAGCCCTGCCCCGAGGACTTTTTGGCAGGGTAACAGAGAGGGACTGTGACTTGCTGGAGCCAATGTCACGTGAACATACAACCCATCCATTGACCAACCCCTGAACTGTTTGGGGCTAACTTTTTTTCTTTTGAGGAAGATTAGCCCTGAGCTAACATCTGCCACCAGTCCTCCTCTTTTTGCTGAGGAAGACTGGCCCTGAGCTAACATCCATGTCCATGTTCCTCTACTTTCTATGTGGGACGCCTACCACAGCATGGCTTGCCAAGTGGTGCCATGTCCACACCTGGGATCCAAACTGGCGAACCCCGGGCCACCAAACCGGAACGTGCACACTTAACTGCTTCACCACGGGGCCAGCCCCATGGGGGCTCACTTGGAGCAGCCCTCACCTTCCACAGTCCTGTCAGAGTAGCTGATACTCCCAGGAGAAAATGAGCTTGTAGGCCAACCAAACAAGACAGTTGAAGAGCAAATTTTATCAAAAGGATACACACACAAAGATTTCCAGATTCTATCAGCAGTATAAATATTATAGCATAAATTTAAAACTGGAAAATTTTAAATTAGCTTTAAAAACTACTAAAAGACATGACAGAAGATATTACCAGTGTAAAATATGAGGGAGAAACCATAAATAAAACTGAAATATGAGATATGAAACATATATATATATAGTAGTTGAAATACTGTTGGTGTGAAACCTCAGGGGCTTGCTGGGTGAAATCTGAAACTAGACCCTGTACTTGGAGGGCGGGGAGAGACCAAAGAAAGAGGCAGCTGCTCCAGACTGGTAGGTGGCAGGCTTAAGGGGCAAGGGAATTTAGCCAGCAGGCTTGTCTTGAGCAGCCACAAGACGAGTGCCTCTCAGACCTGCCCAGAAGAATCTTAAAAGTTTCTACGGTGGTCTTAACTGGGTTCAGTTATGTATCCTGTGTAGACGGTCTCAACAATGCATCGCTCTCTCCAGGCTGAGTCCTTGAAAATGGCTCCAACTGTGGGAACAATGGCAGAACGAACATTTCAAGGACAGGGAGGAGTGAGACACCCCTGATCCCCGGGTCCACTCGCAAGGTAAGCTGGCGGGCAGTGACCTCCTCCAATAAACACACAATTCATGCCGAGAAGAAATAGAAAAGATTAGTAGACCTCTACCTGTTTAAAAAATTGAATCCGTAATTAAAAATTTTTCCATAAAGAAATATCCAGACTCAGATGACTTTACTAGTAGCTCTATCAAACATTTAAGAAACTGTACTAATCTTAAACTTTCAGAAAACAGAGAAAAAAGAAGACTTTCTAATTCATTTTATGAGGAAAGGACAGCTGTGACACCAAAATCTGACTTTGATATTATACTTAGTGATGAAATTTGAATGGTTTCCCCCCAAGATTAGAAAGAAGGCAAGAAATGTCTGCATACACCATTTCTATTCTGCTTTGTCCCACAGGTTCTCGCTGAAGCAAAAAGGGGAGAGAGAGACAAAATAGGTGTAAAGTTTGTAAAGAAAAAAGCAAAACTGCTTGTTTACAAATGATACGATTGCCTAAACAGAAAATCCCATGGAATTTACCCAAAAAAAATCACTAGAACTAAAGAGTCAATGTATCGTGGTCTCAGTACACAAGATCCATACACAAAAATCAGTACATTTCTTTATATTAGCAACAAACAATTAGAAAAGAAGTTTCAAAAATTTCTGTTTACGGTAACATTTAAAACACAAAATATTTAGGATTAAATGAACAAAATTTGTGCAAGATCTTACCCTGAGAGATATATCACATTCATGGATTAGATGACAATATTTTTAAGATGTCCGTTTTCTTGATAGTGATCATTTCAATGTAATCACCATCAAAATCTTTGTGAGCTTACCTGTAGAAATTGACCCACTGATTCTCGAGTGTTGACACCCTTTTGATAGTCTCTCTTAAAGTCTAACTCTGTGGCCCTCAATTCTTCTCTTGGGCATTTATCCAGGAGAAGTGAAAACATACGTCCACAAACAGCTTTATGACACGTTCATTGCATCTTTGTCCCCAAATACCCAAAGTTTCAAATGTCGGTTATCTATTTATTGCCTCTTGGCTCCAAATTCATCCTTTTAGACTAATCTGTGTAAAAACATCCGAGCCCTTTAAATATTTTTGCTTGTTCCAGCTGACGCTGAAGTCCATCCAGTAGAAAGCACTGGGGAGGCACTGCAGGAGAAAAGACAGTTTTAATCCCTAATTCCAGCGGGTTTGCTCACGGGCTGCCTGAGGGTCTCCAGCACAGGGTTCCTGTGGCGTTCATCCGCGGGCAGCCTTCAGCTTCCCCCAACACTCACCCTAGGTGGCTTTGGAGCAGACTGCCTCTGTGACATCCCTCCCTGGGAACAGCTTTCCCCATCACCCTAGAGGTCAGGTGTCCAGCAAATTTTGAAGGGTATATTCTAGCACGTCCAGGTGGCATGACACCATGACGACTTCCCTGCCATTTGGTAAGCCTTGGCCATGCCTTTCTCAACAAGGTCTGGTTATCTGCCCAAGGAGGTGTCCTCCCTGGACGCTCGATCACAGGTCTAGGGGACCAGGTGCTCCTTATGACGGCTGCTTCCATATTCTTTAGAGCTCTCTGTATTTCTTACCAGCCAGCTCTTTGCTAGTCTAATATCCTTTAGAGTTAATCATTCTTTTTCAGGTTACGTTTTTAAAAATTTTATTGAGATATAATTGACACACAGCACTGTGTAAATTTAAGGTGTACAGCATAATGAATTGACTTACATATGTTGTGAAACGACGAGCACAGTAAGTTAATATCCATCATGAAGAGTTAGAAATTCTTAATATTAAATATTCTCTGTTCCAATCACTACGTGGCTTCTCTCTTTTTATTGGACCTAGTCTGTTTCAGTCCGCCCATAGGAGGATGGATAAACAAATGGCAGTATATTGATACGAGGGACTGCTGCTCGGTAGTAAAGCGACAACCTGCTGATACACACAACTGCAAAGACAAATACAAAAACGTTATGTTGAGAAAAATAAGCCAGATACAGAAGAACACATGCCGCGTGATTCCATTTCCCTGACGTTCTGTACACGCAAAACTTGTTTCCTGCTGTAGAAATCAAAATTCTGCTGGTACTTGTGTCCACTGGGTTGGCTGTGCAGAGGCACAAAGGAACTCCTTCAGTGGATGAGAACATGTTTTCTTTATTGTGATGATGTTTTATATGGAAATGTATATTTGCCCAAACTCATCAAACTGAACTCTCAAAATGTGTGCATTTTACTCAAGAAAAAAAGTACTGGGAAGAAAATCTATAGATGACTTTTAGTAATAACATGACAGTCTGCAATTGTGACTGGATATGACTAATATTCAAAAGTCAGTTATGACTAAACATTAGGAAGTAAATAACATAAATACAATTACCATAGCATCTCAACTAGGGAAAAGAACCTAAGAAAGAGGTATAGCATCTCCACAGGGAAATGCATAAACTTCATTAAGAACTATTTTTAACAAAAACTAAATAAATGAGGTAAAATCTGTTTATACATAGGAACACAATATTTTAACAATGTTAAATTTTCCCAAATTGTTACTCGGATCCGTAGAAAATCCAAATAAAATCTAGAAAGTTTTGCATGAAATTTTATGTGGAAGGTTATATTTTCCAAGAATGGCATCGCAATGTTTCTGATCCCATATGCTTTTCAGACTCTTCCACACTTTCATTAAGTTATGAAGTTTATTTCCTCTCCCTTTAAAAACTAATAGCCCTCTCTGATTGTCTCAATAAATGGAATGCAGCTGAGTGGTGGTGCGTGTTTTCTGAGACTACGTGATAAAGCACAAAGGCTCCCGCCTGCTCCTCTCTCTCTCTTTCAGGATCCTATCCACTCTGTTGTGAGGAAGCCCAGCCACATGCACAGGCCGTGTGCAGGTGATCTCGCTGAGAGCCCCCACCGCAGCCCCAGCCAACAGTACCAACCTGCAAGACACGTGAGTGAACAGCCCAGATGATTCCAGGTTCCCTTTTCACGCTGCATCAGGTGACACTGATGAGCTGAGAAAAGCTGTCACTTCACCAGCCACCAATTCGTAAATTCAGGAACAGAATTAATGTTTTTTTGTTTTAAACTTCTAATTTTTGGAGTGTTTGTTATGCAGCAAATTATGAGAACATGTGATAAGAACAAAGTTCCAAGAAAACCGGGGAACTTAAGCAGAGAAGGGGATTTGCCCTATTGGGTGTTGGGGCTCCTAATGAACCTGTAACGACTAAGAGCGTGGTGTTTGTGTGGCACTAGCAAAAGTGCCCAGTGGAATGTGGTAGAGAGCCCAGAAACAGACCAATGAGCTTTAATATAAAACAGAGTAGCTTGTCGAGTTAGGGGAAAAAGAGGAACTGTTTAATAAATGGAGCTGGAATAATACAGTCACACAAATGCAAAAGGATGAATTTGGATTCCTCTCTCACACAAACTCACCTTCAGATGGATTAAAGATTTAAACACTAAAAAATAAATAAAGAAAGAAAAACCCTCAAAATTCTTAGTAGATAATAAAGGTGAAAAAATTTTTAAATCTTGGATTAGGGAAAGTTTTCATAAAGAAAATGTAAAATGTATTGACTAAAAAGATTAATTTTTCCATAGTGAAACTAATAGCTTTTGTTCATCAAAACACTCTCACAAATGATAAGAAAATTTGCAAACTGAGGGATTGAGAGAAAATATTTGCAATACTATATCAACACTACCAATACTGTATCATTCCTTTCACCGGTAAAGTTAAAAAGTCGGACAATACCTAGGTTGAATGATGTGGATCTGATTCTTATTCCTGAAGGGAGTGTAAATTGGTGCAACTTTTCAGAACATAGTTGAATGATTACATGCTCTGATCACGCTGTTGCACTTTAATACAAACGTGAGAAATTCTAGCTCAGGTCCAACCAGAGGAGGGAGAAGACGTGGACAAGAACGTCAACGGCAGCGACACTCACAAATGCCGAATGTCCATGTCCACCAAACTGTCCATGAGTGTAACAAATCAATAAATGGGTATTTCCATAGAATGTAATGCACAGGAGTTAAAATGCATAAATTACTGCAAACTCAACATTACAGATGAATCAGTGATATTGGATTTTTAGAAGTCCCCAGAAGACCATATAAAACATACCTGTTTTATAAATTTAAAAACAACCAAGCAATTTATAAATTTAAATTTCTATATTTAAAAGTGATCCAAATAACACACGTACTAGTTGTTTTAAAATTTTTATAATGCACTTATACTTTCCAGGAATGCATATAGACATAAGGAAGAACACAGACTCCAAAATAACCCTTACCATAGGTGGGAGAAGGCAGAGGGATGAAAGGATCAAATAACAACATGGAGGTTGTTGCCACGTTCCCAGTTTTGTGCATCAGATGGTTTTCAAAACCAACCAGCAAATAAACAAGCAAGCAAACTGTGCATGGATCAATCGTGAGAGTGTGTCATAAATCTGAAATTGTGTTCAATTCTGTGCATCTGAGATTCATTGAAGAAAACTAAATGTATAAAACATATTTCTTCATTCAGAATCTTTATTCTAGTGAATAGTTGTTAAAATGAAAATTTAAGTAATGATTTTGAGTAACTCAGGCCATCTCAGTTCTGTTTTTAAGGAGTTCTTTTGTATGGCTCTTCTCTATCCTGGTGTGCCCCAGGGTTTGATCTTTGCAGTCATACATTCTCTCTGATTATTCTCATCTACACAAAAATACCTCCTAATTTGCTACTTCCAACCTAAACCTGTTTTCCATGTTCCAGAGTCTAGCCTTCTTTTTTTTTTTTTTTTTAAGAAAGATTAGCCCTGAGCTAACTGCTGCCAATCCTTCTCTTTTTGGTGAGGAAGACTGGCCCTGAGCTAACATCTGTGCCCATCTTCCTCTACTTTGCATGTGGGACGCCTACCACAGCATGGCTTTGCCAAGAGGTGCCATGGCTGCACCCGGGATCCGAACCAGCGAACCCCAGGCTGCGAAAGTGGAATGTGTGCACTTAACCGCTGCCCCACCGGGCTGGCCCCTAGCCTTCTTTATACAACTGTATGATAGACGTCCACATTGAGATAGCTCATGTTCTTTCGCAGAGGGCATAGACTTGTACTTGATATTTTTCACTGATATGTCCCCAAGCTCTGCCACAGTGCCTGACAGACAGCAGGAGTTGAATAAATATTTGCTGAATGAATGGATATCTCAAACTCAGCAATCAAAGTCATCTCATTATATTCCTTACACACTCATTTTTCTCTTCCTCCTTTACTCTTCATATCCTTTATTCTATGAATGGAACCACATCCACCAGAAATCCAGACATCCCTTTGCCAACTCCTCCCATTTATTTCAATTTCTAGCTATCTTTCACACACATCCTCTCCTCTCCAAATTCACTGCTATTGCCTTCATTCAGGTTCTTGTCACTTCTCATGTGGATGATGCCAAGACTTCCAATTGGTTTTACAGCCTCAACTCACCTACTTCAACTTGCATCCCATTCTCTTCCCCAAATCATTAATACATTTGAGGTCTCCAATGGTAAATGAGAATGAGACAGATGCTAAAATATTGCACGTTTCCTATATAATAGGGGAAGACATTGCCCTTGGGGGTGCCTAAGACATTTCAAAAAGCTTTAAAAATATATTTTAAAACTGTAAGTCTGAAGCTGGGTACCTGAGAATTATTGTAAATACTCAATAAGAACATGATTACCCTTTGACCTTGTTCCCAACACAGACACAGATGAAAATTAATCTTGTCAATTTTCTGTTTACTTGTTTAACCTGAGAGGTGACTCAAGGGTCACAGGGATTTATGAGTTTTTTGCAGAAGAAAAGGATGGCTTCAAGGAAGTTACTATCACCAGATAACCAGCCCCTAGCTGCCATTGATGCCCAGAAGTCTGGTTGTCCAATGGCTTATCTGGAGTGAAAGAAACATGGATTCCCCTTTATTTCTCTGAAACTCCTCTTACCAAGCCCCTTACCTCTATAAAACCCCCTGCTTTCTTCTTTTGTGAAGATCGATTTGAGAGAAACTATTCTCCTGTCTTCTCATTTTGAACAATGCAAACAAGCCTTTCTCCATCTCCAAGCACCGACATCTTGGTGACTGGCTTATTATGCATCAGGCACACAAACTTGAGATTAAGTGGTTTGGGATCAAGTTCACAATGTCTCCCAATTCAATGTCTCTTCCAAAAAATATGTTGAGTGGGGAAGTGGATGGGCAAAGCAAGAGGGGAGGGATCTTGTTCCTTTGAAATTCAAATTGAGACATGTCTAGGTTTCGTGTTTTCTTATGCAAAACATCAGAAATCCTAAATGAAAGATTTTATTTACCAGATGAAGAAAATATATATTATTCACTATTCCGATTTGACTATACTCACAAGTGACTGACACCAACTTAATCAAAAGTGCACATAGTGGGGACAACAAAAGAAAGAAGAAATAGTACATCTTTAAAAAGCCGTGAAGTCTATCGCACCATATAAAAATTCCTCCAAACCTTACTAATAATTGTGAAAATTGTAAGTTTGGAAAATTATCTTCTGGCAAACTGGTTTAACAGAATTGAACTAGAGCCAAATTAACCACAATGGGGTCAACTTACCTCAAGGATTCTCTTATCAGAGATAATACGTTTTTCTTGATGGATAAGACAGACAGAGTAGGTCTTGTTAGTTGCGGTCAAATGCAACCCCATAAATATGGTGTTTCACTGCAATTAGTTGTGAAAGCAAGACTGACCATTCACCACTGGTCCTCTTTAAGATTATGCTGGAAAATTAAAATAGAGACCTACTTAAAAGTCGTATGCCTGTTTGAGGAATTAAATATACCTATAATAAATATCTGTTGTCTGTATGGTTATTGATATCATTACTCATTAATTTTTTTCCTTAACATTCTTTAATGATCCCTTTTAACTTCAGTATTATAACTAGATTCCTTCCAAAGATTTGCAAGACCTGAGAGATTTGACCTCTATTCATATGTGCAGTGTTCATTTTCGTTATTCCCTCTTATACGTTAACTTTCACTTATGCTGAATTATTTGAGGGTTTCTGTGCTGGTCATGCTTCGATGATTTTTTTGATGTGTGTCCTGAGTCTGCAATAATTCTTCCACTCCTTCTATCCACTTTTCCTCAAGGCTCAGTTCAGACATCCACATCTTCATGATGAACCCCTGCAGCAGAGCATTAGTGCTCCATCCACATTTCTGGTTCTTTGCATGAATCTTACAGCTTTTGTGTACTCTGCTTCTAACTGCACTTGTGATTTTCTTTAAAACTCTGGTCTTAGGCAATAGGGAGCAGGAGATCCTGGGGCTTACATCATTCATAGCCAATGACTGCCTGCTGTGAAAAGCCACCCCCCTTGCCTCCAGTTGGGACAAACTGAGGAGGAATTTATGCTCTAGTGATGCACTGTTCAACATGGTGGCATCCAGACCTGTGATGGGTGAGCCTTGACACATGGCTAATTTGAACTGTGATGTGCTTTAAGTGTAAAATACACATCAGATTTCAAAATATACAAAATGCAAAACATCATAATAGTTTTTCTTGATCATGTGTTGAAATATTATTTTACAAATATTTTATTAAAATTTAATATCACAATTATTTCTCATGTTCCTGTTTACTTTTCTATTGTGCATACTAAAAATTTTAAATTATGTACGTGGTTTACATTGCGTTTCTACTGGACAATGTTTCTCTAGAGCCTCTCCCAGCCACAGTCGGGTCCAGTGTGGGATTTTGCCTGAATCACATGCTTTCTTGGATCTTTCCCCTGTTGACGCAAAATAACCAAGAACCATTCTATAGACAAGAGAGATAAGGCGAGTTTCACTTGAGCCAGGGTGAGACTTATAATCCAGGAAGACAGTTTCCACAAAGGAAGAAAGAGTTCTGGAGAAGCATGGTTTTCAGTACATCTTATACCTTTTTAGAAGAAAGAACATACATTAAACACCCAAGATACACATTCTTCACAGTTGCAAAGAGGTATTCAGTTGCAAATTAGGTCAATGTGACCCTGATGTTGGGGAAGGGACTAATATGGGCATTACCAATAGGGCGTAGGAGGGGAAGTATGTATCCTTATCTTAAGAGAGTGCATTCTTTACTTTAATGGTAATGTATGTTTGCTAGGCCATAAATCAGGCTTCTTCAGTTCAAGCTGAATCAGTTTTGAACCCAAATAGTTACCCCATATACCTCAACATGTGAAAATCTTTTAGCCCTTCCCTCTTTCTTCCCTCGCTCCATTTCTACTTTCTCCTGGGAACATGACCTTAGCAAATCACTCTTACCTGAATACCATCTCAGTCTCAGTTGCCTCTGGGGAGCCAGACCTGTGTCGTAAGGAATTTGGCCTTGCCCAAGGAGAGACCTGGACTTTGTTCCAGTTCTTCGGAGGTAACCTCTAAATTTTCCTAGATTAGGGGTGTCTTTGTAATTCATGGTGGGTCCCTGAGACCACACCTGAGAGTTTATGCTAATAAGGTGACTCAGGGTTGAGCCCACTATACCGAGTAGTCTTGGGGTAGGAGCTTTTCATACCACAAAGGTCCACTGTGTAATTTAGATTAGGACTTTGAGTCAGAAGATATCAGCTGACTTATAGACTTAGTTTACCCAGTGGTTCATGCCTGTGTAATAAAGTCCCGACAACAGCTCTGGATGCCAAAGATTTGATGAACTTCCTGGGCTGGCGATATGCTATGTGCATTGTTACACACAATGCTGGTGTGTAATGTGTCCTGAGGCCAACAGAAGCTTCACACTGAAATATTCCAGGCTCTGCCCTATGCATCTTTTTTCTTGGCTGATTTTAATGTATTCTTTTTCCATAATAAGTGTAACCATGAGTACAATAAGTTTTCATGAATTCTGTGAGTTTGTTTAGTGAATTATCAAGGGAGGTTTTAGGAAACCCCAAAACTTGCAGTTGGTGTTGTTACCACCCAGGAGGGTCATCTGTCCACTGAAAAGCATGCCAGTAGTCAAGAGGCAAGGTGGTAGGAGAGAAAGAGTTTTATTACAGCTTGCTAGCAAGGGGGAAGATGGCTGACTAATGTCTGAAAGAACCGTCTTACAGAACAAAGACCACAGGCCAGTCATATATGGGGCTCATCTCCAGGGGGAGTAGACGTCTGGTAATCCTGATAATCTTTCATTTTACTGGGTATCCATCAGAGATGGGAGCAGTGCCATATACCCTGATCTTTCAGTTGTCATTGATGATGGCTATCAGCATAGACTCTCTGCCCAGGGTCATCACATTCCTAAGGGACTCAAAAGAACAAAGTTATCCACTTATCACAGCTGGGAGGGGCCATAGAATCTGCAGAGCATGTACATGTCCTGGGGGGTGCATATCCAGCTGGGTTAGTTAATCAGAGGTCATTCAAAGTTAAGATATGGTTTCTTTTCTACAGTATGGCTTCCCTTGTGTCAACCTTGGGCTGAGTGGGTATCAGTGTCAGAAATCAGAGTGGTTTTGTGTGGGCTCTTCCCTCCAACTTTGTAGTTGGACTCTAATTCCTTGCAGTTGGGAACAGAAGTCTTGGGCAGACTTTGCAGGCTGGGGGATGTAACCTCACACTTTGGCCAACTCCACATAAGACCTAAATCAACACCTCTCCTCCTCATTGGTTAGGAAAGCCTCTTCTGTGCTGGCAATGTACTTGGTGCACATTTTTATGACAGTACTTAATCATTAGTGTTACCATTAATTCTATTAGTACCTGGGTATTAAATTTAGATGTGGGATAGCTAAGGGCGGCAACCCTGTCTAAAACTTCTCTGTATAACCACTGCCTAGTGTGGCCATGGTAGCCCCTCAAAAAAGTTTGTTGGACAAGTTATTGCTTATCAATCTTTTTATATCCTTTTCAACTCCTTTGCCCCCTTGCCCTTCTATAATATTCATTTGGCAGAATTCCATTTAAGCTTGGAACTTACTCTCTGCCTTTGTTCTCTTACAACCAGACTACAAAGGGCTACTGGGAAAATCATGCGGCCAGGAGGATTGTACTAAAATTCTTATGACTGACTTCAGTTGAGCCATCATCACAATTTTCATTCCTGATAGATTTCTCTAGACGGATCATTTTTACTCTCCTCAGTCTATGTCTAGGTTCAGTCTTCCTTCTGACTTCTGACTGTCTTTAGTCCCTGGCCTCTTCAGCATGACTGTGTTCCTACTTAGGAAATAGAAACCATCAGGCAAATAGTCCTTCAGTTTCCCGTTATCAAATTTCCAAATCTCTTGCCTCTGGAGTTTTCCTTATCTTGCCTCTTATTGAAACCTAGAACTACTTTGCTCATCTTAGATCAGTTTTGCTCTAGATGCAACCTCCTAAATGCTCAGAAATATGTACTCTTGATTAATTGCTTCTCCTAGATTTTACAAGTCATTAGGCATATTCAAGTCTCTGCACCTTAAAACAGAAATTCTGTCTCAATCCTTTTTTATCTTTCTAACCAAATTCATGGGGGTAAAAAAATCTTAATTCATGGGCTCCAATTTCTCACCCCTCTCAGTCATTAACCCTAAGCTAGATTCGATCCCATTATTTCATCAATTCTATTTTCATTAGGGTCACTAAGGACCCCCAGTGGACTTTCTTTTAGCAATCTGATATGTTACCTCTCAGCTACACTGAACACAGTTGATCACTTTCTCCTTGAAACAAGTTATTTCCTTCAATTCCATCACCCCACATTCACTTGGTTTATAGCCATAACTTCTCTGGCTGCTGCTATCTCTTCCTCTACACAAACATTAAGTATTGAAGTTTGTGAGGACTTGGTTATAAATTTTTTTATTTCTCAATTATTATTTCCCTGGGTAAATATATCTACTCCCTTATTAGCTATTACCAATTCATCTGCCAAATTATATTCCAACTCAGTTTACATTTGCATGACATTCTCTTTTTAATTCCTGATCCAAATATCCAACTACTTACATAGTCACTTAAAATTCAGTGCTCCTGGTCTTTGATACTTGCTAGATAATGAACCAAAGAAAAAGATAACATCTGTCTTTGTTAGATATTTTATTGATGTCATATTGGTTTCAGATGTATGTTATTATATATCAGTTTCTGTATAGATTTTATCATGCTCACCACCAGTAGTCTAGTTTTTATTAGTCACCATACATATGGACCCCTTTACCCCTTTCACCCACCCCTCACCAACCCCTTTTCCTCAGGTAACCACTAATCTATTCTCATGATCCATGGACTTGTTGATCTTCCATGTATGAGTCAAATCAGATGGTTTGTCTCTGTATGGCTTGTTATGCTTAACACAATACCCTCGAGGTCCATCCATGTTGTTGCAAATGGGACTATTTTATCTTTTTATGGCTGAGTAGTATTCCATTGTATAGATATACACATCTTCTTTATCCATTCATCAATCAATGGGCACTAAGGTTGCTTCTATGTCTTGGCTATTGTGAATAATGCTGCAATGAAATAGGAGTGCATAAACTGTTTGTATTGTTGATTTCAAGATCTTTGGACAGATACTCAGTAGTGGGATAGCTAGATCATATGGTATTTATATTTTTAATTTTTGGAGGAATCTCCATACCATTTTCCACAGGGGCTGCACCAGTTTGCATTCCCACCAGCAGTGTATGAGGGTTCCCTTGTCTCCACATCCTCTCCAACATTTGTTTTTTGTCTTGGTGATTATAGACATTCTAACAGGTGTGAGGTGATTATCTAATTATAGTTTTGATTTGCATTTCCCTAATAATTAAGGACACATCTTTTCATGTGCTTGTTGGCCGTCTGTGTATCTTCTTTGGAAAAGCGTCTGTTCATATCTTCTGCCCATTTTTTGATCAGGTTTTTGTGTTGTTGTTGAGTTGTATGAGTTCTTTATATTTTGGAGATTAACCCCTTGTTGGATATATGATTTGCAAATATTTTCTCTCAATTGGTGGGCTGTCTTTTTGCTTTGACCATGCTTTCCTTTGCCTTGCAGAAGCTTTTTAGTCTGATATAGCCCTATTTGTTTATTTTCTCTTTTGTTCCCCTTGCCCAAGTAGATATGGTATTCAAAAAGATGCTGCTAAAACTGATGTCAGAGTGTACTGACCATACTTTCTTCTAGAAGTTTTATGGTTTCATATCTTACCTTCAAGTCTTTAATCAATTTTGAGTTAATTTTTGTGTGTGGTGTAAGATAATGGTCTACTTTCATTCTTTTGCATGTGGCTGTCCATTTTCCCAGCACCATTTATCGAAGAGACTTTCCTTTCTCCATTGTATGTTCTTGGCCCCCTTGTTGAAGATTAGCTGCCCATAGATGTGTGGGTTAATTTCTGGGCTCTTGATTCTGTTCCATTTATCTGTGTGTCTGTTTTTTTGCCAGTATCATGCTGTTTCAGTTACTATAGCTTTGTAGTATATTTTGAAGTCAGGGATTGTGATGCCTCCAGTTTTGTTCTTTTTTATCAGGATTGCTTTGGCTATTCAGAGTCTTTTGTTGTTCCACATAAATTTTAGGATTTGTTGTTCTATTTCCTTGAAGAATGTCATTGGGGTTCTGCTTGGAACTGCATTGAATCTGTAGATTGCTTTAGTTAATATGGACATTTTAACTATGTTTATTCTTCCCATCCATGAGTGTGGAATGTCTTTCCATTTCTTTAGGTCTTCTTCAATTTTTTTCAATAATGTCTTTTAGTTTTCATTGTATAGGTCTTCCCCTCCTTGGGTAAGTTTATTCCTAGATATTTTATTCATTTTGTTGTGATTGTAAATGGGATTGTATCCTTGAGTTGTCTTTCTGCTAGTTCATTATTAGTGTGGAAATGCTGCTGAATTTTGTAAGTTAATTTTGTACCCTGCAACTTTGCTGTAGTTGTTGGTTATTTCTTACAGTTTTCTGGTGGATTCTTCAGGGTTTTCTCTATATAGGATCACTTCATCCACAAAGAGTGAGAGTTTCAATTCTTCCTTTCCAATCTGAATGCCTTTTATTTCTTTTATTTGCCTAATTGTTCTGGCCAAAACCTCCAGTACTATGTTGAATAGGAGAGGTGAGAGTGGGCACTCTTGTCTTGTTCCTGTTCTCAGAGGCACAGCTTTCAGTTTTGCACATTAAGTATGATGTTGGCTGTGGGTTTGTCATTTATAGCATTTATTACATTGAGGTACTTTTCTTCTATACTCATTTTATGCAGAGTTTTTATCATAAATGCATGTTGGATCTTGTCAAATGCTTTCTCTGCATCTATTGAGATGATTGTGTGATTTTTATTCCTCATTTTGTTAATTTGGTGTATCACGTTGATTGATTTGTGGATGCTGGACCATCCCTGCATCCCCAGGATAAATCTCACTTAATCACGGTGTATGATCCTTTGAAGGTATTTCTGTTTTTGGCTTGCCAATATTTTGCTGAGAATTTTTGCATCTATGTTCATCAGCAACATTGGCCTGTAATTTTCCTTCTTTGTGCTGTCCTTGTCTGGTTTTGGTCTCATGGTGATGTTGGCCTCATAGAATGAGTTATAAAGCATTTCATCTTCTTCAATTTTTTGGAATAATTTGAGGAGGATAGGCATTAAATCTTCTTTGAATGTTTGGTAGAATTCTCCAGAGAAGCCATCTGGTCCTGGACTTTTGTTTTTTGGGAGGTTTTTTATTACTGTTTTAATCTCTTTACTTGTGATTGGTCTGTTCAGATTCTCTATTTCTTCTTGATTCACTTTTGGGAGGTTGTATGAGTCTAAGAATTTATCCATTTCTTCTATATTATCCAATTTGTTGGCATATAGCTTTTCATAGTATTGTCTTATAATCCTTTGTATTTCTGTAGTAGCTGTTGTAATTTCTACTGTTCCATTTTTAATTTTATTTATTTGAGCCTTCTCTCTTTCATTCATAGTAAGTCTGGCTAAGAGTTTGTCAATTTTGTTTATCTTCTCAAAGAACCACCTCTTAGTTTCACTGATTCTTTCTATTTTTTTTTTTTTTAGTCTCTATTTCCTTTATTTCTTCTCTAATTTTTATTATTTCTCTCCTGCTGACTTTTAGGTTTGTTTGTTCTTCTGCTTCTAGTTCTGTTAGGTGTAGTTTAAGATTACTGATTTAAGATTTTTATTATTTGTTGAGGTGGGCCTGTATTGCTATAAATTTCCCTCTTAGAACTGCTTTTGCTGCATCTCATAAGAGTTGGTATGTTGTGTTTTCATTTGCATTTGTCTCCCGGTATTTTCTTATTTCTCTTTTGATTTCTTCATTGATCCAATGGTTATTCAGTAACATGTTGTTTAATCTCCACATATTTGTGACTTTCCCAGTCTTTTTCTTGTAGCTGATTCTAGTTTCATAGCATTGTGGTTGGAAAAGATGCTTGATATGGTTTCAATCTTCTTAAATTTATTGAGGCTTGCCTTCTTTCCCAACATATGGTCTATCTTTGAGAGTGTTCCATGTGCACTGGAGAAGAAGGTGTATTTTGCTGTTTTTAGATGGAATGTTCTATATATATCTATTAAGTCCATCTGGTCTATTATTTCATTTAATTCTAGTATTTCCTTGTTGACTTTCTGTCTGGATGATCTATCCATTGATGTAAGCGGGGTGTTGAGGACCCTACTATTATTGTGTTGGTGTCAATTTCTCCCTTTAGGTCTGTTAATAGTACCTTCATATACTTTGGTGCTCCTGTGATAGATGCATATATATTCATAAGTGTTATGTCCTTTTGGTGGAATGTCCCTTTTATCATTATATACTGCCCCTATTTGTCTCTCTTTATCTTTTTTATCTTGATGTTTACTTTGTCTGACATAAGTGTGACAACACCTGCTTTCTTTTGCTTGCCTTTAGCTTGGAGTATCACCTTCCATCCCTTCAATCTGAACCTCTGTTTATCATTGGAGCTGAGATGTGTTTCCTAGAGGCAGCATATTGTTGGGCCTTGTTTTTTAATCCATGCTGCCACTCTGTGACTTTTGGCTAGAGAATTCAATCCATTTATATTTAAAGTGTTTGTTGATATATAAGGACTGCATACTGCCATTCTTATCTCTTGTTTTCTGGTTATTCTATAGTTCCGTTGTTTCTTTTCCCTCATATTTCTGACAGCCATTTCAGTTTGGTGGTTTTCTGTGAGAGTTTCCTCTTTATATATGATTCATGACTCTGCTCTGATTTTTTGTTTGGCAGTTACTATGAGGTTCTTACAGAAGTTCTCATAGGTGAGATGGTCCATTTTCTGCCAATCTCTTATTTCCATTAGCTTAAGCTGGTTCCATTCTTTTCTTCTTCCCCTTCTAAGTTATTGTTAGAAATTATTCTGTTTTGTGTTGTCAGTTTGTGACTAAATTGAATTGTTTATAGTTAATTTTGATGTTTTCCTTTCCTTTATCTTTTATGTTATATTATATGTTTACTAACCTATTCTGATATAGAGCTGAAATTTCCTGATTCTGTCTATTTAGCTCCTTGCCCAAGGTTTTGTAAACCCATCCTTTTTATTTTCAGATGGGAGGGCTCCTTTCAACATCTCTTGTAAGGCAGGCCTAGTGGTGATGTGCTCCCTCAGCTTTTGTTTATCGGGAAAGCTTTTATTTCTCCATCATATCTGAAGGATAGTTTCACTGGATGGACTATTCTTGGCTGAAAGTTTTTGTATTTTCAATATATCATTCCATTCTGTCCTACCCTGTAAGGTTTCTGCTGAGAAATCTACTGGAAGCCTGATAGGAGTTCCTTTGTAGGTTATTTTCTTCTGCCTTTCTGCCCTTTAATGTTTTTTCTTTGTTATTGACTTTTGCCAGTTTTACTATTATATGCCTTGGAGTAGGTCTTTTAGCCTTGATGTAATTAGGAATTCTATTGAATTCATGTACTTGTAAATCCAGTTCTTTGCCCAAGTTTGGAAAGTTCTCAGCTATTATTTCTTTGAACAAGCTCTCTGCTCCTTTCTCCCTCTCCTCTTGCTCTGGAATACCTATAATCCTTATGTTACTTTTCCTAATTGAGTCAGATATTACTCAAAGAATTTCTTCATTTTATTTACATCTTAGTTCTCTCTCCTCCTCCACCTGAAGTGTTTCTAAATTTCTATCCACTAAATCGGTAATTCTATCCTCCAGAAATTGGCTGTGTTTTTTATGGTTTCTAGATTATTTTTTTATCTCATTAATTGTACTCTTCATCTCCAGAATTTCTTTTTCTTTTTCTTTTCCTTAGTTTCAGTCTCCTTGGTGAAGTATTCCTTCTGCTCATTAATTTTAATCCTGAGCTCATTGAACTGTCTTTCTGAGTTTTCTTGTATCTCACTGAGTTTCTTTATGACAGCTATTTTGAATTCTCTGTCATTTAGATTGTAAATTTCTGTGATTTCAGGATTGGCTTCTGGAGACTTGTCATTTTCCTTCTGCTCTGAAGTGTTACTATAGTTCTTCATGGTGTTTGATGACGTGATCCTTTGCCATCACATTTGTGGTAGTATCAGTTTCCATCTGCCACTGCTGGGGTGGGGACAGGAGCTGTGTTTTCTGACCCTGCTCCATCTGCTGGAAGTTATGCCAGTATGGCTGCTTTGCTTTTGCACAGCCTGGTCACAGCTGTTTGGCTGGTCACAAATGCATGTGCAAGTGCGGCCTCTGTGCTCCATGGTAGGTTGCTCTCGAGTGGGTGGGACCACTACACTCAGCAGGGGACTGGCTGAGCTGATGCCCTAGGTGGGAGGGGAGGGGTGGTTTCCTTCACATGCAGTCTGGCTCTGCACTTGCCTGCAGCTCTGCTGCACTTTATGGGTGGGGCTCGCTCACGGGGGCTGAGCCACTGACACTCAGTGAGAAGCGTTCCCACAGGTGGGGCCACTGCAGCATGGTGGGTGCTCCTTCGGGCCAGGCCACCACTCGAGAAGTGTTTGCATGCAGGCTGGGCCACCTCTGCCCCCTCTTACAGTCACGCCAGCCACCATGAGGACCCGTGACCTGGATCACGGTCACTGGGGACGGGGACACAGTTCTACTGCTGCCCAGGGATCCAGTCCACCCACCTTCAGAAGTGTGGCCATGTGGGTCTCTCAGGAGTCCTGTTGTGCCATGGAGGGAACCCTCTCTTGGTTAATGAATCTCTATTTAGTTGTAACTTAGACAAGAGAGACAAAGGGAACAACTCACTCTGCCACGATGCTGATGTCAGTCCACAACATCTCTCTTTTTAAACTTTGAATACTGGCACAGAATACGGTTTCTGAAATAATGGAAGATACATGGTAGACAAATAATAATTGACCTAATTAAAAGAATGAGTCAATGTTAATAAAGAATTAATAAACTTTCAAAAATAAATAAGTGTTTTTATTTAATTTTTTGGTTAAAAAACACTTGTTCAACATTCACTAATGCAACTAAAAATCCATTTATTAGAGGACTATTTTCTTAACTTCTAAATATGTAAATCAGGTGGGGAATATTAACAGTGTTTGATGACATTTTCAATTTCTTTGTATTTTTTGGAAAGACTGGTCCTTGGACTGGTTCGTATAATACATCTATGCCCAGAAGGAAATGATGACTTTGCTAAAGGATCCTAATGAGGATATTAGCTAAGGTCTATGTGCCATCACCATTCTAAGCACATTATGAAATTTGTCATATTTAACTCTCACAGGAATTCTATGAGGAAGATATTATTATTGTGATGTTGCTATTTTCAGCCATTCCTCTATCTCCATGTGAGAGCTCCTCCAGTGGAGACTTCTGTAAACACATTTTGGCTGTTTGTCAGATTTCACACAAATTTGAAATGTTCCTGGCTGAAAAGATTTGATCCTCATCATAAAGCCCCATTTGCAATGTGCAGAAATGGTTAGTGTTTGTACTCCTTGAATCCTAAGTATGAGTAAAATGCAGAATTCACTTTGAAATGAAAAAATTGCAAAGTCTGGCAACTCATGAATAAAATTAAGGTGAAATGGAAATAAAAAACAAGAACTAGGGCTCAGCCAAATGCCTTGTTTTCTGTTTGCTTTTGAAAAAGCTGAATAGAAAAGTACCGCTTCCACCCCTTGCACAGGAACCTGCATATGTTGCTTTGCACGTACAAAAGTAAGACTGTGGCACAGGGAAGTTTTAAAAGCACGAGAATAAAAACAAATTCCAAGAGAAGAGAAATAATGTCATAAATGCTCAACTATACTAAGTGACCTTTACAAAGTACCCTGTGTATAATTCTTCTCCAGAGGAAATGACATTAAAATTTTGAGTATGTTCCTTGAATTACATGTTCAATGTCATTTAAAGAGTTCAAGGTGTTTTGCATAGGACTTAATTTTCTAAATAACCACAGATAAAAATGAATCTAACTGGTTGATAATAAAGGTCATAAACACTATGAAATTGGGCAGAATATTTTAGGATAGTTTTAGATTTACAGAAACCTTGCAAAAATCATAGAGTTCCAATATACCCACTCCAGTTTCTCTACTGTTACCGTCTTACATAGTATATTTGTCACAACTAATAAACCAATATTGATGCATAATTATTAACTATAGACCATACTTTATTCGTATTTCTTCAGTTCTTTCATAACGTCCTTTCTTTTTCTGTTCCAGCATCCCATGCAGGATACCCAATTATATATAGCCATCACGTCTTGTTAGGCTTCTGTAGACTGTGGCAGTTTCTCAGGTTATCCTTCTTTTCAATGACCTGAAACTTCTGAGGTGTGCTCCTGGGTATTTTATAATCTTTCAGCTCAGGTTTGTGTGATGTTGTTCTCATGGTTCCACAGGTTTTATAAGTTTTGAGGAAGAAGACTACAGAGGGAATGTGCCATTTCCCTCACCTCATATCAAGGGTACACAGTATCAACACGACTTGTCACTCTTGATGTTAATCTCAATAGCCTGGCTGAAGTAGTATTTTTTAGCTTCCTCTACTCTAACGTTACTCTTTTTCCCCATTTTCATGCTGTACTTTTTGGAAAGAAATAGCTATGTGAAGCCCTCTCTTAAGGGGAATAGAGTTAAGTGCATTGTTTTGAAGGCGGAAGTATCTACACAAGTTATTTGGAATTCCTCCATATGGGAGATTTGTCCATTCTCTGCCATTTACTATTTATTTAATCATTTATTTATTTGTGTATGTATTCATTAATAATATACATCTTGGGTTATAATTTAACACTACATTATTTATTTTGTTGCTCAAACTGTTCCAGCTTTGGCAAAAGGGAGCTTTTTCTCAGCGTGTCACTTTGACTCACCCCCATTTGTGTGAGTGTGTATGTGCGGTTTAGCATGTCCTCACTTTCTGATACTATGAGATACTCCAGCCTCATCTAGGATATTCCACGCTCTGGCCATAGAATCAGCAGTTTCTCCAAGGAAAGCTGATTGTTTTTGCCAAAGAAATGGTATCTGAAACCAAGATCTGGGTACTGGCTGTGCTTGTTGTTACTGGGGCACTAATCTGTCTTTATGGTCTGGTTAAAGGTATTGGTACTATTAAGCAGAAAATCATACCACCAATTTTCTAAAAAAATCAACAAACCACATATGGCATGAATTTTTTGTCTCATAAAATTACAAGGACTGCAAATGGTGTTATTAAAGTAATATAGGCAAGAAGAACAGAGAACAATACTGTAAAACATAGTTTTATATTTCACTGTTTCTTTTCAGAAAATTTTTTAGAATTCATGGATCTTTATGAAAAGAACTAATATACACTTCTACAATGATTGTTAGGTGCCCCCAGAGAATATAGCCCAGGAAACAAATCTGTCCATAAATTGTTAAGTATTGGAGTACATATGACCTACAAGAGCTTTTTATTAAGAAGATGTAAGATGCTGTTGTATAGCCAATGATGAATTATATTTGAAGAAACAAGACATACACAATAGCGATAAAAAATAAACAATGCATCAGATATTGTCAAATGATTAGTATCTCTCTAGATGGTGGGTCAACTTGAAACTATTTTGTAGTTACAAATTTAAATAAAGAATGTGTACACTAAGGATGGGATGTCTGTTTGGATAAAACTTAAGAAAATCTGGTTCTCCCATGAAGCTACTTCAGAAGAACCCTTGTGACTTAGCCTTGTGGTTCTTAAAGTACGGTCTGGGAACTCTTGTTTGTTCTGGAGACCTTTTCAAGAGATCCACAATATCAAAACCATTTTCATAATAATACTAAGATGCTTCTTGTCTTTTTCACTTTTATCCTCTCGAGAGTTGCTGTGGAGTTCTCTGGAGGCCACTTTACCTTATGATGACACAGCTGCTCGGATATCTGATGGTATGTGGCCTTGTATATTTTTGCACTTTAATAATTCCTCAGTTTTAGCTACTATGGTGTCAATTAAAATAAATAAAACTTGGGGGAGGGTTCTCAATATTTTTAAGGAAACTGCTGGATGAGACTAATCTCTAGAAATTAAAGTATAGATTTAAGAATGGAAGATGAGTGGCAGTGCAGAGAGATGAGACACAATTAAATACTTAGGATTCTGGAAAATAGGCCAAAACTTTATAAAAGATGACTTTTTTTAAATAGGGTATTCCAAACTGAGGAGAATTGGAGATAGAGAAAGAGAGAGAGCACCAGTAATTACTAACATTTGAAATGACTGAGCAACTGTCACCTCAGATCCTTTAAACATCAAAGTAGTAGATAATATTTAGACATAATGGCAATAAATCCAATAACTTGGGTTAAATGGACAAATTTCTTAAAATACACAACATATTCCAATGGGCACACACACAATAAAAAATTCAAAATAGCCCTATATCTATCAAAGTGATTGAATTTGTTAAGAAAAATCTCTGAATAAAGACACTTCCAGGTCCAGATGGTTTCACAGGTGAATTCTGTTAGCAAACACTTAAGGAAGAAATAATGCCAAACTGACACAAACTCTTTCAAAAAATAGAGGAGGAACGACAGTTTCCCAGTGTGTTTCAGGAAGTCAACATAAGTCTGATACCAAATCTGACAAAAACATTATCGGAAAAAATGCTAGGCTAATATCAAGACACAAAAATCCTTAAAACAACTGGCAAACCAAGTGCAGCAATACATAAGAAGGGGGGTCATCAAGAGTAGAGAGGCGCTTCCCTTTGGGAATAGTCACCTGGCCACAGGCGATGCCCCGGTGGCTGAGCCTGTAGCTGAGACCCTGTGCCACGTTTGTAAATCCGTGTGTGTTGAACTCGAGGATGTCTAGTCTTGATATCCTCCTGACCTAACAGTTGACACTTATTTTATCCATAGAAATAGATTTCAGAAGAAGCACATTTGAATATCGGCTGTATCCACAATGCACAATGAGATGATTAAGAACGTACAATTGTTTTGATTGAAAAGATTTTCCTCTTCACTTATAAGACTTGGAGTAAAATCAAATTTTCTTGGTTATATGCCTTTGGAAATGTGGTTAAGAATTTATAAATTGATAGCCACATCTTTGATTTTTACATTTATAGCAATGTGAGTTTAAGGAACGAGTAATATTTTGGCCCACTTGTGTTAAAGCAACTCTCCTGCTTTATGAGTTGGGCGTTGGGAGGGTGGCAGCCTCTGACCTTTCTGACTTTCCTTTCCCAGTGTTGAACTTCTGACCTGTGACCGAGCTGATGGAGGGTGTTTGGAGTCAGTATTCTTGATCTGAGGTGCCTGGGATAGAATTTTCACCCTACAAGTTGGGCTGGGTGGTGGAAGGGACTCCTCAACCATGCAAAACTTAACTTGTGCATCGTGGAGCTTGGCTGGTGAGAAATATTAGCAGCTTTTCCCTCCTGGAGAGGTAATGAGCCCTTGACTGGGAGCTGGGGCACAAGGGAGCCCCATCTTCTTGTCCACATCCACCAGGAGTGGTTTCTATCATGCTGAGCTGGGGGTGGGGAGGGGGAAGTGAGTCATTGCTCAGATGCCTTAGACTCTTACTGTTCTTACTGAGATTTAGTAGATTTTCTTGAGTGTTTCTTCATTAACTGTCTTCCCTTAGGAAAATTTCCAAAGGATTTTTTACTTTTTTAAATAATTTTCACAGTTTTGCTGGGGGTTGGGTCTATGGAGGCCCTCACACTACCAGTCCTGTCTCATAATCTCCTATACTCTTGAATGATTTCTCGATTTAAGCTTTCTTTCTCCCAAAATTTAACATTGGTCTCTTGTTTCTAATCCTGAAAGTTGCAATGAGTTAAGAAACCAATTTGGGACTGCTACTTTCTCTTTTGTATGTGAACTTTTCTGTTATCTGGATGCTATAAATTCCTTTCTTTTCCTTGAAATGTATTAACTTTGCCGAATGTAAGGGCGATCATTGCACAGTATATATATTGAACAAGATGTGTCACTTTCTTTCTTTCTTTCAAAAATTGCATGTTCCTATTGATTTATATTTCAATATGGAGAATTATTATTTTATTTCAGTCATCCTTTTATTGAATAACTGCCATATGCTTGGCATTGTGTAGGTAATTTCTCCGAGTGATAGTGCTATGAGAAAAGGATATTAGAGTGGGGTAAAAATGCTACTCTAGAGAGGGAAAATACGAGACAATGTTAGGAGGTGATGGTATTCTTGTGGAGGGATAAAGGATAAGTAACAAGCCATTCACACCACAAGGCAAGTCATATTCTAAGTCAAGAGAATAACGAATGCACAGGGTCTGGGTCAAGAAAAGATTGGAGTATATTAAAGCAGAGGGAAGGCTGGTATGGCTGGGCACACTGATCTAGGGGAAAAGAGGCATAAAGAGATGTAGAAGGGTAGTCTGGGGTAATTGTTTAGGATGTGTTGGCAAACTACAGCCCACAGGCCAAATCTGGCCTGATTTGTATGTCTGTGAGTTAAGAATGTTTTTTTTATATTTTCAAATTGTTGGGGAAGAATAAAAAGAATAATATGATATGAAAATTACATGAATTTCAAATTTCAGTGTCATCAACGAAATTTTACTGGAACACAGCCATGCTCATCTGTTTACACATTGCCTGTGGCTGCTCTTGGGCTACAATGGCATGGCCATAGAGACTGCAAAGCTTAAATTTTTCCTCTTTGGCTCTTTACAGAAAATGATTTGCTGCCCCTTCATTTAGGGCACTCTCAGGTCCATAGGGAGAGTGGATTTAATGTTAAATTTGATGGGAAATTTTTGAGGCTTTTAAGCAGGGAAACAGCAATCTGATTTGCTCATGTGCAAAATGGATTACAGTTGGGCAAATTGGAGAAAGGAGGTGCAGGGAGACTAATTAGGGACTAATGCAGTAAGGCAGTCATCCAAGTGAGGGATGATAGTGACTTATGCAAAGGATGTGGAAGGGGAGCCGCATGGAAGCAGACAGAGAGATCTCAGATGTGCAGGAGATAGAACCCTTGAGACTGAAGATAGACTCAGTGTAGGAAGAGGAGAGAATGGGAGGAATCACAAATGAACCTTGATTTGGGTTAGAGTAACCAAGGGAATAGTGGCACCATTTATTTAGGTGAGGAACATTGGCCCTGAGCTAACATCTGTTGCCAATCTACCTCTTTCTTTTTTTTTCCTCCCCAAAGCTCCAGCACATAGTTGCATATCCCAATTAATTGTACATCCTTCTATTTCTTCCACATGGGGTGCCGCCACAGCATGACTTGATAATTGGTGTGTAGGTCAGTGCCCACGAGCTGAACCCGTGAACTCTGGGCTGATGAAATGGAGCACGGGAACTTAACCACTATACGCCCAGGCAGGTCCCGACACCATCTATTTATTAACAGGAGACAGCTGGGAGAGGGTCTGGTTTGTTCCGAGGAGTAAAGAGAAACCAAGAGTTTTGATCCGGACATATGTGCATAAGGCCTTGAGGCGGAAATATGAGGTAGGCAGTTGTGTTATGTTAGCTTGTAAGGGAATCATTTGGGCTTGAGACATGAATATTTGAGCTAGAAATTGTATTTAAATCCTCAGAATAGATGAGCTCATCTACGAAGAGAGGGGAAACAGAAGACAAGGCTCAGGATCAGCTCTTGAAGTAAGTCAAACTGGGGAGCAGGCCAATCCTCAAGGCACTATCTCCAATGGCCAGTTTACCAAATTCATTCGTTCCTTCTAGTTATTCAAGTTTAGTTGACTGATTTTGGTTTGCCTTGCATTCATCACTGCATTTTAAGGAATGTTTGCTTTTTCCTGCCCCATCTTCCTGCTGCTCTAGTCAGAATCTAAGGGGCAGGGTGAGGGGAGACAGAAAGCGCCTCACAAGCCCGGGCAGTGAGAGATAAATAGACTCCCCTCCAGAAGGGAAAGGGTGCCCTTGGGGTAAATCCATTTCAGCCTAGATGCAAGGATGGGAAGAGTTCAAATAAAAGTTGTGGATCTAAAGGAGTTTGCTGGCTCAGACACACAGTACCTGAGGGCTGCAGGGAAAGACAGGGAAGGTTAGGGGAATATGTCAGATTAAAGGATGGACAGACTGATTGATAACGGAAGTCCTGGTGAGAGTGGATATCGAGGGGACCTGAGGCTTCTGACCCTTCCAGAAGTAAACATGGATGCCAGCTGACCTTGCCAGAAGTAAACATGGACACCAGCATCCATCCTGACTAGTCAGGTAACGGTGTGGCTTATTCAACCTATGTTAATAAGTAGCTTGGTTAAAAGGGTCTCCTTATAATTGGCTATCTGGAAGGGACTGCTCTGTCCTTTGGGTCTCAAGAGCATGGCCACTTGGGAGTAGTAATGCTATTTAAAAAGCATAAAAAATGGAGTGTTCTCCCTGTTTCTCACAACGCTTCGGTAGAGTTGGTCTTGGTGGTGGGGGTCATTTTTTGCTTGTTGTATCCTTTTCCTGATTTTAAAAACTATGTCTTGGCATAGGCCTCATGCTGTTTCCTTTCTGTTTATTACCCATTTCTGAAATGGGATGTGGAACTAAGCCAGGGCAATCAGCAATTCCAATTTGTAAATCTAGAGTAAAATTATTTCTAAACAATCTCCCATAATTATTGGCATTTCCTCCTTCAGAAAAAAAATCAGTGAGTGAATACCCATGGGCCAGACTCTCCTTGTAGTTGCTTCTGCTCACCTGATTCTAGCCAGCAGCTGCCTGGGCAATGGCTCCTCCTTTGGCCCCTTTTCCCAGCTTTTTCCTTTAGTTCTTGACAAATAAATGGAAAGCAATGGGATATTGGAGTATATGAGGAAGCCATTTGGTGTAAAGCTAATTTGGCCTGACCTTGTTTTTTCAAAAGGGCCTGACATGGCCATTGAGCATGCATTATATATATGCTTTAAGCATTTGCTATGGTAAGAACAAATGCCCTTAAAATAAAGATGTAGCTTCCCCCCACATTGGCATTTCCTTAAGGATAAGCATCTTTCCCTAGACTAGGAGCTGATTGCTGTGCTCACCTGTGACCACTCAGCTCACCTGTGACCACCCAGCTTGAGACAACAGACCTGCCACCCTGCTGTGTTCACTGAGACAGCAAACCTACTACCTGCCATGTCCACCAATCGCTCTTCCAACAAAACAGTCTCTTGACTATTGTAAAAGAGACATTTCAATCATACGTGAAACATGCTCTTTGAGGGTATATAACCACTCTGTACACCCCACTTCTTTGGTGCCCTTCCCTCCTTGGGGAAGGAAGGCCCTTGGCTAAGCTAGCCCTCAGATCTAGCCTAGAATAAACTCACCCCAATTTTGGTTTCTAGACTGGTTATGGATTATTTGCATCGACACTTCTCCAGGTCAGGAGGATGGACTATAGGAAATGGAGAGAGCATATATGACATTTCTCCTTTAGCCTTGTGCCTCTGCGGCTGGATCTGGGTCTTTTCAAGGATGTCCTTGGCTTCTCCTGCAATGTAACCATTCCCTCAGAATCATTATTCCAAGTAGGGAGCATTCCTTGCACTTTTCTCTTACTCTTGATGAAATCTGTCCCTTAAATGAGGTCCAGGGAGGTATTTGTTAGAGGCAAGACTGCCAGTGCCTCCTGTACTCTGTATCTGCAGCATCTGATATTTTTCCCAACATTCTCCTAATCTGGTCCAAGGTTGGCAGAGTTTAAAAGACTTTTTTCATAGTTTTTGATTTGGCGACAAGAATCCTTCCTCATTCTTATCTTTTTGGATACTTTTATTGTATTTGGTGGGTTGAATTAGTGTGTAGACTGAAAATACCCTAACATGCCATCTGGTACCAGGGATTCTAACAGTAGAAGGCAGTATAAGCTAACAGCCAAGAAGGAAAATTCTGGAGACAGACTGGCGGAGTGTGAATCATGGCTTCAACTCATTAACTGTGCAGCCTCAGAAATCAACTTACATAATCTTTCTTTGCCTCAGTTTCTTTTTATCTGTACAACAGGGATAAAAAGAATATCTGCATTATAATATTGTTGCTGATTGAATAAGTATACATAAAGCATTTAGAACAGCACGGCATATGAGAAGCGCCATATCATTGTAAAGTATTATACTATTATTGCTATTGTAATAATTACTAGACTTCAAAATTAATTCTATAGTGAGACCTCCTGTCTTTAGTTGCATACTTTGGGTGATTGTTTCGGTTTGTCTAAATGGACTATGGCCTCTTCAAGGGCGAGTGACCGTATCTTATTCCCCTTTCTACTTCCCATAGCACTTGCTATAATGTGTTTCATATGGTTGGCAATCCGCAAATATTTGTTGTTTTAAAATGAATTGAGAGTCTATGACAGCTTAAGTTTGTTGAAAATCTGATCATACATTTTTTAAGAGGTCCGAGCCTCCTTAATCTACAGAGCTGGTCACTCTGCTCACTTAGCCTTTTGAAACTAAAGACATAGGAAGAAATATACAGGTACAATGAAATTGAAAATCAGTAGCCCTGCGTGTTCTCTTTGATGTTGACTGAGTATAAAATATGCATCACAGCTGTAAACTTTAAAGCCTAACCATAATTGTTTGCCAACATTTTTTTATAAAAGAAAAAGGGTTTTTCTCTCTCTTTTTTTTACTTCTTGTTAGAAGTGGTTTCACAGAGATTTGTCAGTTAGGAAATCATCAGATAAAGTAAAAATGAGTTAATTATATCATTTTTGTTCTAAAAGAATTAGCTTTCAGCCAATTTCAGATTGGCTTTCCTTGTGCCCTAAAAAAAAAAATCAAATAACCCGTCTAGTAAACATATATTCCATCAATTCTCAGGCACATTTCAAGGTCAAATGTTTCTTAATAGATAAGGCATTGGATTTGAAACCTTGAAAATCTTATAAAAGCAGCTTTTGAAATCATTCTTGCTGCTTATCTACAAGTCATGACTGTTTTCCTCTGAAATGGAACTTTGTTAGAGCCAAACAAAGGGGCTTCATTTTGCTGACCACTTCAGAACAATTTGATTTATGCACGAATAATATGAGAGTTACAGATATCATTCTGAAGTCTGAGTGTGAGAATGTGTTAACTTTTTGCTTGTAGAAAGACATTTATATGTTGTTGTGGTTGAACTGTGTCCACTGAAGTCTTATATATTGAAGTCCTAGCCCCCTGGTACCTCAGAATGTGACCTTCTTTGGAAGTGGGGTCATTACAGATGCAATTGCTTAAGATGAGGTCACACTGGAGTCTGGTACACTCATTAAAAAGGGAAATTTGGACAAAGACACTCACAGACAAGAACACTATGTGAAGACTGAAGTCATGCTGCCACAAACCGGGGAACTACCAACAGCCAGGAGAGTGGCCTGGGACAGACCCTTCCCCAGGTCCTTCAGGGGGAGGATGGCCTTGCCACACCTTGATCTGGAACCTCAAGACTCCAGAATTGCGAAACTATAAATTTCTGCTGTTTTGAGCCAGTTGGTTTGTGGTATTTTGTTATGACAACCTTAGTAAACCAATACACGTGGGACATGTAACTACACAGTTAACTTTGTGTAATACGCATTACATGTTATATAGGCAAAAACCACTGCTGATGGGATCCTGAAACACTAGCAGTTTGTTATCAAGTGCACTCAACTCTGAGTGGCAGGTCAGCAGTCCAAGTCTTGCCACCCCTCTGCCAAAGCCCCACTTGACCTTCGGGACAGGATGTACTCTTGCTACCCCTATGGCTGCTTGAGAACGTAAGCTCTCTCTAGTAGCTTCCCCTTAGAGCATTTTGCTGTGTGTTGTGTTTCTTTAAGTTTGTGCTAGATTGCTTTTCTTCTTTGGGAAATATAGCATGAGAATGTTTTTAAGGAATAAAAGCAACAATTCTCCCATTGTGTTTCATATTTAAGAGGCCCTCAAATCTATTCTCACAATCTGAGGCTGTGTCCAGAAAAAGATGTATGTACCTCAAATCTGCGTAATCTAATTATTTTCCTTTTGTTTTCCCATCATAGAAAGTGAACATATATATATATTCATCAATAATTATCATGTACATGGTAACTCTATTTCTTTTTTGTATAGTTATCATAAAACCTTGGGAAGTATTAGTTTTAATAAAAAGTCCCAGCAATGTTTCTATATCATAGAGTGGTTGTTGAATACAATAGGCCTATTTGAATGGGTTTCCACATTTGAAAGGTATGTTTCACTTTGCCTCTTTAACCACTATAGTTCACAGGATCATTCATTTTGAGCTATATTTACATACATCTGGTGTCTTGTTATTTCACATTTTTTTGTTTTTATTTTTTTCACTTGAGCAAGATTGTCACTGAGCTAACATCTGTGCCCATATCTTCCTCTATTTTGCATGTGGGACACTGCCACAGCATGGCTTGATGAGTGGTGTGCAGGTCTGCACCTGGGATCCGAACCCGCAAACCCTTGGCCACAGAGCGGCATGTGTGAACTTAACCATTACACCACTGGGCCGGCAGCTTGTTATTTCATGTTTTGAATGCTCAAGAGACAAAGTGTAAAATTGAGAAGTAAAGTAAAAAAGAAAATCTTTTTCTTGTAGTGGGACCAACCATCACTGAGTTCTGGGAGAATTCTGCCCAGTGGGTGGCCACTCAGTGAACATTTTGCTGACTAATTGCAGTGACAGGCATGCTCTGGAATTTGTTAAGAGGAGGAACTGTGCTGACATACTTCGTGGGGGACTGTGGAGAAGACTAGAAGGGGTCATGGGGTTAGAAAAGTTGGGTTATTCAAAAACGCATGGGGGTAGGTATGCAGGGTGAGGTGTGGAATGATCGTGAAAAGGACCAGGACGTTTAACAGTCATGACAGAACTGATCAATGTTTTTTTCATTTTGGTTCTCATCTAGACTGATGGATATTACAAAACGTGATTCTGGAAATGCAATAAATGGTTTTGTTACTGGCACACGGGTGCTTGTTGTTCCCCTGGATGGAAATCGAGAGAGACAACAGACAGGAGTAGAAGATAAAAGTTTATTAGCTTGCGTAATAGGGAGGCACAAGGCAGCCGGTGCAGAAAGGAAAGAGGCAGGTGGCTGGCTCGTTAGGGAGTGGGATTGTGGGGCTTTTATTACCAAAGGCTGGGGAGGAGGGCCTGTTATGGCATGTGGGGGGGGTTATGCTTGCACCTGGGCTGTCACGTAGCATGCTACTACATGCGACACTTGTGGGGTTAGCATGCTAGCTCTCCACCCCTGTCTGTGATCTTTGCTAAGCTACTGGGACCAGGGTCACCTTCAGTGGACTCCTGGGTGCCAGGGTGCACGCGTAAACCCAGGAATGTCCTGAAACTGGGGAACACGGATCTCGGTGTCCTCTATCTGATTCTCCCAGCCTGGCAATTGGGCCTTGCCGATGGCCCTGTCTCATTAGGCTGGTTCCCGTCTCAGTTTCAGATATTATGAACATTATCTGTTCCACACATATTATGGATGCAATGGTGCTACGTGGAGAAGACTAGAACAGGTCTGGGAGTTAGAAAAGTTAGGTTATTCAAAAATTCAAATGAAGTTTTATTCTGATCAGGTATATAAGTAAAATAACACGCATGTTGATCACGGCTATTGTGACCACTTTAACTACAAATTATCTCTAGCTATGGAGTAAAAAGGCAGTACCCATTCTAAAATTCCAGAAAAACTTAAGAAAGTGCAATTTTAATTTATAATCTTCCTCCATCTTCTGAGCCATTTTGTCCAGAGCTGCTAAGCAAAATAGAATTGACTAATTTGAGGTTCTGTTCTAGATTTCCCCCACTTGGTAAACATTCTGAGACACTCCACAATGACTAACATTATTGATAGCAAAACTGTAACAATTCAGGTCTAGGCATTTATAGCTTAATTGATTAATTGAGCTAATTCTTGGCAAAGATGTTTCTAACTAGATTTGGCAAAGTTTCTATAAAATATCTAATTTACTCTTCTCATCATTTTGTTAATTGATATGAAAAACAGGGATTTATCTGTTTTTCTACTGGTTTATCTACGAAATGCATAATTATCTGGGATAACTGAGAATTGGATATTGTATAATAAAATACTTATTATTGAATCATTTACATTTCAAAAGTGTTTGTCTGAAACAAATAGTTCTTCATAAGCCTGAATTCTTCTTTTTTCTGTTCTGCCATTTGTTTTTCCTTTCTGTGTTGTCTCTTCCTTATCTTTCACTTCCTTCCCCTCCTCTGGTTTACCATGTTTATTTTCCTATTGTGTGGTAAGTGTTATGTAAATAGCCATAGAATGAAGCTGGTTTCTTCTGATGCCAGTTCACAGTCTTGAAAGTCTTGGAAAGTGTTCTCTCTCAAAGGAAATGATTTTCTTTTAAAAGTAGTGACAATTCTGAGACAGAGATTTCCCCGAGGAGACTGGAACATTTAAACATTTCCTTTAGCTTATAATTGTCCATCCATGCACAAGAATTGCTGTGCTCTTCCTTGACCCCCTTTCACATTGAATTTTGGAAGTAGTTGAACAGTCTAGCATTTAATTCTTACAAATTTGTGAAAGTGCAAGCTGTGCACAGCCTGCATGCAACGATTACTTTTTAGCTGCTTAACACGGCCTCATTTTGAAGATTTTTTTTTCTTAAATAATGGTAATGAATCATTTCCTAAATTAAACTTAGGTATTTCAAAATGATTCCACAAAAAAATTGCTTAAGGTCATCATTCTGATGGTGCTTCCATTACTAAGATGTAAGCTTTAGAGATTTTTCTATCAGTTTGATCTCATTTCTTTTCACACATGCTTTCACAACACTTCACAATACGATTCCTAGCGGAAGAAACAAAGACACTTATATTAAGTTTTTCCATGTGTCCTTTTCAGTGTTCAAAATTCATATTTCATTTCATTTCATAGCAATCTTCTAAAATTAAAAATATACTGATCTGCTTCAAGATATTATAAGGCATCTTTTATGTTGTATGATACTTTTTACAAATTGAAAAGGATTATTTTCCTTTCACATATGTGAATATTTAATATGACCAAGTTGATAAATTAAAAGTCAGCCTCAGTGAAAGATTTTCTATTCACAATTTAGAGCAATTGAAATTTATCAATCTTTTACAATATATGTTTTATTTTTAGTAGCACATTTTTAAGATAAGCTATTATTCATTGTAATGAGCCAGTAAGTCATTTTCTTCAACGTGGTGTTCACAAAGAGTTTTGCAATTTAATTGGCTGGACACAAATACAGTGTTTATGTTAGAGGGCCGTGGAATTGCTTTTGAACTCCTGGCCATTACGAATTCTATTCAAGAGTCACAGATCACACAATCTTACAGCAAGGAAACAAAAACAAAAACAAATTTTGAGAGCAATATATTAAATCTCACTTTATAGAGGGCCTAAAATTAATGGGCTTTAATGATGAACAATTAATTTTTGTTACCTTCAAGCTGAGAACCCAGTTTTCTGATCTCCCTTGCCTCATTCCACCTTTTCCTCCTAGGATTGTGCATGTTCAAATACAAAACCAAAAGGCACAATCTCTCAAATAACAAAATTCGCTTTTAGATCTTGCTCCACTGAAATCCCTATTTTAATAACAGATTTCTTTCTACTTTTTTCCCTTTTGTACCCTCATTTAGTCCTCCCAAAGTGATGGCAATTGTTATCCTATTGTCTTATGAAATTATATCATAAAATAGTGATCACTTAATGTAATTTTGATAAAATGAAGCTTTCTGAAAAAAACAATTTCTGTGAACCAGGACTGTGTAAAGGACAAGACATGGTATATGAAGGATCCAGTTTGATTTTTTATCACATTTATATAGGTATAATTAGTATACAATAAGCCAGATATTTGCAGTGTACAATTCAATAACTTGTGACATATGCATTAACCCAGGAAACCATCACCACAATCAAGATAATGAACACACTTGTCTCTTCCATAACATTGTTTGTGCTTCTTGACAGTCCTGTCCCTCTGCATCCTTATTTTTCTTGAAACAACTGATCTGCTTTCTGTCACAATAGATGAGTTTGCATTTCTACAATTTTCTATAACCAGAATCGTACAATATGTACTCTTTTTTTAGTTTGTCTTCTTTTACTCTACAAAATTCTTTTTAGATTCATCCGTGTTATCGCATTTATCTATAGTTCATTCTTTGTATTGTTGAATAGTATTCCATGGTATGGAAATACTATATTTATCCATTTTCCAGTTGATGGACATCCCTCCAAATGTCCCGGTTTTGGGCTATTAAAAATAAAGCTGCTAAAATATCCATGTACAAGTCTTTGTATGAATATATGCTCTCATTTCTCTTGGATAAATACCAATGAGTAGAATAGGGTTACATGCAAGCTGTATGATTAACTTTTAAAAATATTCTTTGTTTTCCAAATTGGTTGTGCCATTTTACATTCCCACCAGCAGTGTATAAGAGGACTCGTTTCCCCATATCATTGGCAAATTGTTATAGTCAAGCTTTTAAAATTCATTCATTCTAATAGATGTGTAGTAGGGTCATTGTAATTTTAATTTGCATTTCCCTAATGACTAATGATGTTGAGCATCTTTCCCATGATTATTTAGCATCTGTATATCCTCTTCGGTGAGGTGTCTATTAAAATTTCGGGCCATTTTTAAAATTAGATTGCTGTTTTGTTATGATTAAGTTTTGAGAATTCTTTATATATTCTGCATAAAAGTTCTTTACCAGATATGTGATTTGCAAATATTTCCTTCCAGTTTATTTCCTTTTTAATTGTCTTAACAGTTATTTTGAAGAGCAGTAGTTTTTTGTTTTGATGAAGTCCAACTTACCAATTTTTTTTTAATGGACCATGCATTTGGTGTCTCACCTAAGAAATTTTTACTTAAACTAATGTCACAAAGATTTTCTTCAATATTTTCTTCTAAAATGTTTATAATTTCATGTTTATATTTAGACCTATATTCCATTTTGAGTGGGTTTTTGTTTATGGTGCATGGCATGGTTCAAAGTTCTATTTTTTTTTTTAATGTTGATATATAATTGTTCCAACTCCATTTGTTGATAAGATTATCCTTTCTCTGTGGAATTTCTGTTGCAACTTTGTTGAAAATTAGTTGTCCTTATATACATGGATGTATTTCTGGATTCTCTATTCTGTTCCATCAATCTATTTCTCTATCTATTTTGCCAATTTTATACTCTCTTGGTCGTTGTAGCTTTGTAATATACATTTAAATTAGGTAGTGTTAATCCCCTGAATTTGTTCTAATTTTCCAAGGTAATTTTATAATATTCTAGGTTATGTGCAATTTCAAGTGAATTTTAGAATTAGCTAGTATTTCCTACAAAAAAACCCCCAGAAAAACTAGAAACCATCAGAATTTCTGCATAGGTGATCATGTCATCTGTGATTAAAGACACTTTTACTTTACTATTTCCAACTTGGATGTCTTTTATGTATTTATTTTTTTTATTGCACCATTGAACTGCCTAGAGCCTTTAGTAAAACGTTGCATAGAATTTATGAGAGCAGAATTTTGGATGCTATTTACCAAGTTGAAAAAATTCCTTTCTATTCCTCATTTAATGAGATTTTTTTTTTTAAATAGGAATGGAGTTGAATTTTATCAAATACTTTATATATAGCTAGATTATCATATGATATTCTCTGTTACCATGATGAATTATATTAATTGATTTTTACATGTTAAACCAACCATGCATAAACCCCACTCACTTGTGAGTTTCTCCCTCTGGGTATTAGGACAAGGTGCTATTCTCTGCTCCTGCATGCTCCACACATTGCTGCTTCTCATCTCTCTGGCTGTTCTTTCCTTGGTCTTGCGGCATGTTCCTTGCCACATGCACTAATCAGTATTCAGCTGAGTCCTTGAGGTAGAGCCTCTGGACAGTCCTGGGCTGCTTCTCTGCACATCTTCCCTTTTCAGCACCCTGGCCTGGGAAGTCTTCTCATCTTGTCTCTCTGGACTTGGAGTTCCATCTCTCAACTCAGAAACACTGCCCGGGTTCCTTCTCCCAGCGTCATGACTTGGAAACTTCCTCTAGGCCATAAGTTGGAGCAATCACAGGAATCTCCTCATCTGTCTGTTGTAATCCAAGGATCGCTAACTCCATTGCCTGAGGTCCAATGCCTTGAGTACGACTGTTTCATTTGCTGGTCCATCTTTCAATTGTGCTAGCTGCAGGGTGCATCTTGTCCTTGTTACTCCATCTCGACAGGAAGCTGAACAAGGATTCCTCTTCTCTCTTTTTCTTGAGAGCAAAACTACTGTTGTCTAAAGAACCAAATTTGAAACAAATAAATTTAAAAAGGCCTAATAATTTGCTTTTCTTGGCATTTTTTAAAGCTTTAAACCCCTGTTTCCCTTGGTTTTTAGTCAGTGTATAATGAAACAACTTTCTTTGTCTATACTCAATTCTTTTTCCCAATGCTTGACTTGGGACATACAGACTCAGCTGCTCTTCTCCCGGACACTTTTTTCTCTCTTTGTGCAACATTTTATAACCTTTTGAGTGGTACTGTCAAAAGGTTATGTATGGGCAGAAATTTAGTACATGACAAAGGCAACATTTCAAAATGGGAGGGGGAAGAATTTTTCAGTAGGGAGTATGTGGCAAGTTATCCATCAAATTTTTGAACTCTAAACTTTCACCAAACGTGTATGAGATTTTATATTTTTCTGCATCCTTTTCAGTATTGGATATTATTATTTTAATGTTTTTAAAACTAAATAGTGAAAATAACATGCCTCTTTAATTATACTTGGAATTTTTCTGAATAAAACTGTAACAACTTTTGATATGTGTTAAAATGTGTTCTTAGTGAAAAAAGAAACTGAAAGAAAGATTTTGATTTTTTATAACCAAAGTGACATAGATTAGAGAAGAAAAAAGTATGAACCAGAGTAACTTTTCCCCAAGACCAAACATATGTACTTTTACTTGGGAGTGTGGGGAGCCTGGGGACAGTCACAGGGGAAGATCTCAGTGGAACTAAACCAGGTCAACCCACTGCAAGAATGATGAACATCCCGAGATGCCCAGCTGTCACTGGAGGCTGCATCATGCATCGTCTGTGTTGAGCATCTGGTCTGATCATCTCAGTAGGGTCCAGGAAAACTTTCTGTTAATGGTATAGGAGCATCAACTATCGACTAGTGTGTCTTCTGAAATTTTGTTTGGTGCTCATACAGCTTAGCCTAAGGGAAATCTTCCTTGTAATGTCTCAGGGCACTAACAAGCCTCTTTAGAGACACAGCGGGTCCTTGAACCTCTGTGGGGTGATAGTTGTGTGGAAAAAATGTCCTCCACATCCACACCCAGGTAACACTAAAGGCAATTAGCTGTTGATCACTCTCAGTTGGAGCAATGATACAACACACACTCCCTAACAGAAAAATTCTTCCCCCTCCCAATTTGAAATGCTGCCTATACTAAATCATGTACTAAATTTCTGCTCAGATGTAATTATTTTCCCTTAATTTTCTGTTACTATACAATAAATACAATTTCAGTTACTATAGTAGATTGTGTTTAATATCTTATAGAACAATAAACTATTATACTTATTAATTTTCTTATGAATTTTTCTAGGTTATTAATGTTAATTTATCAAGATATCAAGACCCCTTTAAAATAGTTAACATTTTGGTTGAGAATACATTAAATATGTCAATAATATTTCTTTTATATGCCTCAAGAAAGTTTTATGATTTGATTCACAAACATTAATATTTTTATAAAGTTTAAGCTTGTAATTTCATAGTTCTTCTGCAAACTATTTCTATTAATAGTGAAATCCCAATTTTTCTCCATTTAATTTTCTCATATCTTGTAGAATTTAGCTGACATATATTTTTAAAAATCTAGTATCTTTTCACCTTTTATATACTCGCATTGGTTGTGTAATTTTTATTTGACTTCAGTTTTCTAGGTATTCGTTCATATTATTTGTAAGTAATCATGATTTGACTGTTCCTTTCTGGCATTTGTTTCCCTTATCCCATTTTTTTCTTAATTATGTTGACCGGAACGTCCAGAATGATACAAAGTAAGAGCAATAACAATAAGTATCCTTTCCTTCTTTTCTCTAAAATAGGAATGATTCAGCATTTTATGCAATATTTGTTGGTGGTTTCTAACAAATATTCTCTGCCAATCTAGGGCAGTTTTGTAACATTAATTTCTATTACTTTTTATGTTAAATGAGTCTTCTTTTTAGCAGATGATAGTCACTTCATGTTAGCAAAGTTATTTGGATTACTTGATGCCTGTCTTAGTATTTTTGTTTCTATTTTCTGTTTAGTGTCTCTGATGCATTCTTTCCACTCCATACGCTTGTTATATTCTTATCTAGTAAGATAATTGTTTTACAAATTTCTTTGTATCAGTCTTTTCTCTCTCACCTTCTTGAAAAAAAATTCTACACAGAGTGTTTTCTTTAAAATTTCTTTTATGAGCTTTTATTCATCATTCCTTCTAGAACTTCATTAGTTCCTTCGGCAGATTGATGTTAAGTAGCTGCCGTGACAGCCACGGAGGGGTGCTGCTCAGATCTTATTTAGGGAAGAACATGGACTGTGCTTGAGTGACAGCCTGTGGCGGATCGGAATCAGCTGGGAGCTGAGGCAGCACGCTCCCTAGGCAGCCCCCTACTGAAACTGAGCATCATGGGGATGCTAGGACCCGGCTACTTACACCAATGTGGGCCTCCTATTTTAGGAAATCTTCCCTCTGAAGCTCCTGGTCAATGAGCTCAAAATATTCTCAGATATGCCTTGCAGTCTGAGGCTTTCCCTGCTCAAACATGCTTCTCTCTTCCCTTTCCTTGCCCAGGCATCAGGTCTGCATCACCTTCTGAAGGATTTCTCTGCCCAATTCTGCTTCCTCTCCATTACACCTTTCACTGGCTTAATGCCTAAACAATCAGTTGCACTTCTAACTCCATCTCAACTGACACACACACTCTGTGCTAGATGCTAGGCTTAGAGTAATATCTCTTACTCTCATGTTTCTTACAGTTTAGTGGAGCAGATACTCACAAGCTAGTAATTACAAGACAATGATAAGACTGCAGTCATAGCCTACCAGAAGTAACAAAGGCTTTAGACGTGGATGGCCTGCCAGATCTAGCAGTGTAAACTTGGGCACTTTTCTTGGCCTCATTCAACCACTATGTCTTCATTTATAAAATGGGAATAGTAGTTTATTCGTAAGGTTATTGTGAAGTTTGCATCACATCACATATGTTAGTGTCTAGCATATAGTAACTACTTAGCTCAGGCATTGACTATTGTAACTAGGCTCCTAAGAGGCCACCTCCCTAACTCCCCATCACTGAACTGTGATAGGTACCATGTGCATATCTTTATATTTGCCCTTTTAATTGTTCTTATAATGGGAGTCTGTTTCCCTCGTTGGTCTGGCCATCAATGTATCCGTAATAAATATGAGTGGTCATCTCTCAGTAAATATTTACCTACTGAATGGACAAATCATCATTCAAAATGTTCAAAAATGAACATATTTGTTTTCTTCCCTAACTTTCTTGGGCCCCATATCACTATGCATCTGCCTAGAGGAAACGCCCTCTGAACATATCAATATGCATTACCATGAAAACTACACAGAAAATATTTGCAAACTTATCGCTAAGCTCACGTCTTATTGCACTGCAGTGACTGTTATTCAGGCCACTCAGATTCCTTTTTAATTACAGATTCTGAGCCCATACATTACCAATTTTCACTTTTACGTATTTATTACTGTACTCTTGATGCTAACTACATAAAAGAAATTTGTGGCAAATGGGAACTAAGATGAACTTACAAACGTATTATCAATGTGTCAAAGTCATGGGTAAAAAATGAATTTCATTGTAGCTGCCATTTGATATTTAAAAAAAATCAAACAGTTCTGTGTAAAATTAACACTTATCAAGTCAATGTGCTTGCAATTTATTAGTCAACAGAAAGTAAAATGGTAAGTTTGGAGAATCTTGAGAAAGTAGTAATGTCCAATGACTTAGACACAATTGCTTCCAGTAACATTTTCTCCAAAATTGAGTGAAGTTTGAAGGTACTCACCTATTTTTTAAAATCCTAGAAAAAATATCTCAATAGAAAATAGTTTCTAAAAGAATGTAGGGGTGAAGCAATTTATATTTCTATCCTTGAATAGACCTTTATTGGGTTTAATACCGTTTAGTGTGTGCCATATAAATTTTAGTTTGTCATTCTGCTTTGATACTGTTTGCTGTGAGGGAACTTTTTACATTTCACAGAAATGTGAGCTTTTGGCAGAATGTGGCAGTACTTCACCAAAAGGTCATTGAATATATTTTTTCAATGGAATTCCTATTTTCCCAAGAGAAATTGCAACTCAAATTAACCTCCTTGCTTGGTACAAGGAGATTAAAAAACTACTTGTTCATCGAATTAAATTTATGTTTTACTTGATCTCTATGGGAGGAAGTTAAATCTAACACACACAAAAAAGGATTTAGGAAACTCAGATTGTCTTGGGTGTAATCATTATATTGGATAAAATGTAATAGACTAAATTTTGTTTACAAAAATATTGGTTTAAATTAACTAGTAAGAAAATGAGTCAGATATCATTTTGTGGATGAGAAAGATGAAAAGATGCTTTCGGCTTCTGAAATAGGTTATGTATTTTACATTTCTTACCACTTAATGTTGGTTTCACCATTATTAAGGAAATAAATAAATTTCCTCCAAAATTTTTTATGTGACGACAAGCATACACTGTGTAATGATGTCCCATTCGTTATTGATGCCTTAGATCACCATTTGCCTCATAAATTATTTCCTTAAAAATGTAGATATAACAGAACAGAGGTATGGGTGATTTTTTTTCTCCCTACTTTTTCTCTGACGTGTCTCGGTCTATACGCGAGCTTAGCGCACCACGTGCTGCCTATACTCGGCCTACGTGCAGGATTGCCACGGTGCGCACATCTCAGTTATCCAGTGCTCTATCGCACTGATTTGTTGAGTGTAATTTGAGACTTAAATATTTTACCCTTATTTGGCATACGGTGGCCATTCTCTCCATATTTTTCTGGTTACATTTCTCTCGTTTCTTTCTGGGATTGTAATTCCATGTATATTCTCTTTTTATTATGTCCCACATGTCTCTCATGTATATATTTTTCCAGCTCTGTGCTTTTGATAATTTTGTTGACCTGTATTTCAATTTAATGTTCTTCTATTTTGCTTTGTCTAATAGGCGATTAGAGTTCTTAATTTTATTTTTTCTATAATTCATTCCAAAATTTTTCATTGGATTCCCATTCTCTAATTCTATGAGAAGTTCACTTCACTATCCATATTTTTCTTTTGTCTTGAACCTATAAATTATATCTTTTTGATTTCTTCCATACTAACTCCAATATTTTGAATGCTTGTGCGTCTTTCCCCTAATCTGTTTGTTTTGCTTCATGTTTATCAGATATATTGTCTAGGCTATTTGGATAGCTGGGGCTGAATGTGAAACACGGTGTATAAAAGATGCTATTGTTTTCTGCCACTTTAGAGGTTTTGAGTTGCCTCAACTAGACATAAAGGCTGGGAAATAGTCATCTTAATTACACTAAGATCTACTTTGGGATGAGCCTGGATGGCGATGTGTTAAGATTTGGTTTGCTCTTTCCCTAGGTTTTGGGTGTACAGTTAACGTCATAGCCTAGGTGAAGAGTAAATGTTTCTCCTTTATGACGGGGTTTCTCAACTTGAGCACTGCTGGTGTTCTGAGTCAGATAATTCTTCGTGTGTTGGGCTGTCCTGTGTCTGTAGGATGTTCAGTAGGCTCTCGGCCTCTGTCCCCTAGATGCCAGTTGTGCCCCCATTTCCCTAATTTGTATCAACCAAAACAGCCTCTGGAGTTTTCAAATATCCCCTGGGATTTGTAGCAGAATGAACCCTGGTTGATAATCGCTGCTCAGTACTCCTTTTTAATTGTACCAAAAGTTCTAACTAGTGCAATAAGCTCAATAAGGCAAGAGAGAGAGGCATGTAGTTTGGAAAGTGACAGAAACAGATATAGATACTGTATACTGACGGGGGCCTGGAAACCAGGACCCCTCAGTATCCAGGAGAACACTCAGTGCCAAGACCTTGGTTTCTAAATCTCATTCTCCAGTAAAAGGAATCAATGCTCCTTGGAGAAATGACTATTTCACTGTTGGGGAAGAGAAAGACCAAGATGAAACTGAACCATCTTATGGTGCCAGAAGGAATGGAAGAGCTGAAAAATTAAATGATAGAGACATGTCAGAAGGATACAGGACTCAATTAGAAGGAGCTCCCAATGGCCGCATCTGAGATAGTAATGGATTAAAATACACAGAATAAAGTACATATCTATGAGTACATGTCAATGTATATGTAACTAAAAAATGAACAGTTCGAGAGAAAGAAAAGTTCCTCTTTATAATAAAAGTCCAATTAATAACTGTGGGAAAATAATGGAAAAAGAAAATCACCATTTGGCTGACAATTCACTAATATCTATTGCAAGCAAGAATCATTAAGAGGTGCTAAAATTAATGAAGTATGGGGAGACGCAAGATATTTAAGTAGTCTCAAAATATATTCCTGCAACATACTTATTAACTGCATGGGAAAAAATAGTAATTTTACAATGGAGATGAGGGAAACAATAGGACATGAGAAATAATTGAAGAAATAACGGTCAAAAACTTCCCATATTTTGTCAAAGACATAAATATACAAATTGAAGAAGTTCAGCAAACCCAGGAAAGGATATAATTAAAATAAAACCACATATGGATACAGCATAATTGAGCCGCTGAAAACCAGAGATAAAGAAAAAATCTTTGAAGCAAAGAAAAATGGCGCATTACATAATACAGAAATGATTATTGAAAGTCTACATATTTCTCATCAGAAACCTCAAAAAAGATGATGGCAGATTTTTAGAAAGCTTGGAAAAATAAAACTCTGCCAATATATACAGCAAATATATGTTTAAGGAATAAAGTAAAAGTTAAAAAAATATATTTAGGTAATAAAAATGAAGAAAATTTGTTACCATATGACCTCCTCTATAATAAATTGTAAAAGAATTTCTTCAGAATGAAAGGTCAATTACAGGCAAGGATGCTTCCTTTCAAACATCCTTTGAACATTGAACTGAAGATCTTTGCCATTATGGCAAGGCAAACAGACAAAATGTGTACAGATTGGAAAAGGAGAAGTAAAACTGTAATTTGATTTCAGATAATATTTTTTACTTAGCAAATCAAAAAAATCCACAAAAAATGACTGTAACTAATATGTCAATTTATGGAAGTTGAGGATGTAAGGTCAGTATGCAAAAATCAATTGCACTCTTATTTACTAATAATAAAAAATGAGGGGCCGGCCTGGTGGCGCGGTGGTTAAGTTCGCACGTTCCTCTTCTGGGTGGCCTGGGGTTCGCTGGTTCGGATCTCGGGTGCAGACATGGCACTGTTTGGGAAAAGCCATGCTGTGGCAGGCATCCCATGTATAAAGTAGAGGAAGATGGGCATGGGTGTTAGCTCAGGGCCAGTCTTCATCAGCAAAAAGAGGAGGATTGGCAGTAGTTAGCTCAGGGCTAATCTTCTGCAAAAAAAAAAAAAGAAAAAGAAAAAGAAAATTATAAAACCAATTTCATCTACAATGTCACCCCAAATCATATAATACTAATAAGAAATTTAATAAAAGGTATCTAAGACCTCTACACTGAAAATTGCAAATCACTGCTCACAGAAATTAAAAATCTAGAGAAATGGAGCAATTAGCTATGTTCATGGATTAGAAGATCCAATTATCTTCAAATTAATCTATAGATATTAATAACATTCTAGCAGTCTTTTTAGTAGAAATCAACATGGTGATTCTTAAATTTTTATGAAATTCCAGAGACTTTGAGTAAGGAGAACAATTTTTTAAAATGTAGAATAATCAAGATCATTTGGAATTGACAAAAAGATAGACATCTGAAACAGATCAGGGAACAGAATAAGGAGTCCAGAAATAGTCCCATATACATTTAGCCACTTGATTTTTCACAAAAGTGCCAATCTCATTCAATTGGAAAAAAAAGTCTTTGCAACAAATGATGCTGAAACAAGTTGATATCTGTATGGATCTGCACGTTGGAACTTACCTCAGACCAAAGCTACCCAAAATGGATAATAGTCTTGAATGGAAAACCCCAAACTGTGAAACTTCTAGGAGGAAACAGAAAAACAATCTCCATCACATTGAGGTATGGAAACATTTCTTAAATTGCATGCAGAAAGCACAAACCATATGATATTGGTAAATTGGGCTTTATCAGAATCAAAAACATTTGCCCTAAGAACAATACTGTTGCAAAAAAGAAAAGGCACCAGTGGGGAGAAAATTTTTGTAACATATGTAACATACATGGAACTTGTGTCTAGAATTTATAAAGAATTCCTGTAACTTAATAAGAAGATGACAAACAAATTTTCAAAATAGAAAATTCACAAAAGAAAGTGATACATATGTCAATGCACACACGAAAAATTGCTTAAAATCTGTCACTAGAGAAATACAAATGGAGACCATAATTAAATACCACTATACATCCATTAGAAAGGCTAAAGCTCTTAAAAAAAATGGCTGACATTACCAAGTGTAGACAAGGATGTGCCAGCATGATACTTTAGTTGCTTAAAATACTTAAATATCTTCCCATCACTTTTAGGATAAAATTCAAATATGGTAGGCAAATCAGTTTGCCTTTGGCTCTGGCCAGCTATTACTCTGCATACACAGTCACCTTCAGTTGAAGTACTCTTTCTTGTCTCCATACCTGGGCAATCTTCTCTCTGCTACTGTCTCCACTCCTATTTTTATCTACCTAAAGTAATCCTCAAGGCTTAGTTTAAGTATGAGCTCCTCTGGAAATCCTCCTCCATGGAGAGTTAAAAAGTCTCCTCTCTGGGCTACTCTAGCCCTGTTACAATCTCTCTCACTTTTTCAGTAGTTGCATTATCACGTTTCTACATATTGGACTAAGAACAAAGATCGAGGCTTGGACAATCACGAAGGTTCGAGAGGCAATCAGGAGCTTGGGCTAGGCTTGTTGACAAGGTTCATCTCCTCCACGAGGCCAGTCTGTTACCACTGGGAGAGGTGGCTGTTTTGCCCAGTGCTCAGAAACCACAGAGAGTCAAGGAAATTAAGAAACAAAGGCATATGTTCCAAACAAAAGGACAAGATAAGTCTCTAGAAACAAGCCTTAATGAAACAGAGATAAGTAAGTTACCTGCTAGAGAGTTCAAAATAATGGTTATAAAGATGCTCACTGAGGTCAGGAGAACAATGCATGAACAAAACATTTCACCAAAGAGACAGAAAATATAAAAAAAAGTGCCAAACAGAAATTATAGAGCTGAAGAATACAGTAATTGAACTGAAAAATTCGATTGAGGGCTTTAACAGCAGACTAGATGAAGCGGAAGAAAAGATCAGCAAGCTCAGACAGGGCAGTGGAAGTCTTCCACTAAGGAGCAAAAAGGAAAAAGTATAAAGAGTGAAGATAGCTTATGGGACTAAAGGGACACCATCAAGTGGACCAGTATACACATTATAGGGGCCCCAGAAGGAGAAGAGAGAAAGGGGCAGAAAGCTTATGTGAAGAAATAATGGCTGAAAACTTCCCTAACCTGGGGACAGAAACAGACATCCAGATCCAGTAAGCCCAAAAAGCACCAAATAGGAAGGATCTAAAAAGTCCCACACCAAGATACATTATAATTACATTGTCAAAAGTTACAGACAAAGAGAGACGTCAGAAGCAGCAAGAGAAAAGAAACTTGCTACATACAAGGGAGCTCCCTTAAGACGTCAGCCAATTTTTCAGCAGAAACCTTGCAAACCAGAAGGGAGAGGCATGATATATTCAAAGTGCCAAAAGGAAGAAAACTTCCAAACAAGAATGTTCTACCTGGCAAAGTTGTTCTTCAGCACTGAAGGAGAGATGAAGAGTTTCCCTGACAAGCAAGAACTGGAGTCCATCACCACTGGACAGGCCTCACAAGAAATCTTCAAGGGAGTTATTTAAGCTGAAATGAAAGGACGCTAATTAGTAACATGGAAACATATGGAAGTATGAACCTCATGGGTAAAGCTGAAGAACTCTGATGAATATATTCCATTTTCACCTTTACAGACCACCTTTGCATTAAAGATTTAAAAATTATCCCTTGTTTCATTGAGGTCTCTGTTCATACGTCACTTTATCAAAGAGAATTTTGTGACCATTAATTGAAAATAGTGCTCTTTCTCACCCTGTGACCCATTGTTTTATACTCTTTTCTTAACCCATTTTATATTACATATTTATTGGCTCATTTCTTATTGCTTGTTACTCAACAAAATATATGTTTCCTGAAAGTGGGCACATTGTTCATTGCAGGATTCCTAGTACCATAAATAGTGGCTGATCTGAAAAAGATGTGCAACAAATTTTACTGAATGAAAGAATGACATGAGATATTTTGCCCTGAAAGAATTGAAGGTGAGAAGTTCAGACCTCACTGCCTAACTACATAGAGGAAAAGGGATTTTGGGCAGGGTAAAATTATCCATGCTCATTAGATTTATGTAGAGTAAAGAAAAATTCCTTAATTTTACTCTAGGGCTTACATTCACTCAACTTCAATTTCTCCATCTGTAATAAAGCAATAAGAATACGTACTAGAGATATTCTAAAGCCCATCCTTGACCCTTGAATTTTGCCCAAATCTTCTTTGGTGTTAGCTACAGATGTGACCTTTAGAAGGATGAGTAATTGTATGTCTGTTTAAGTACATCTCTGCTGCTTCAGAACTTAGGGTAATGCTTATCGATGAGTGTGTGGCCATTTTATCAATCACCATTACAATGTTAGTGTTATAGATATTGTGTGATATTTGGGTTTATTGCTAATATCTGGATATTCACTATCAAAAACAAGTATTTTAGTTGTAACTCCAAGTGAAAAAGAACCTTACCTTGTTAGGTGTTTTATATGTTGAAATTTATTAATCTAATTTGGTTTTACAAGAAAAAAATGTTAAAATAATTCTTAACAATTGTGAAGAAGCTTAAAATAATTAACTAAATAGGAAAATAGATTGAGAGTTAATACAAACATTAAGAACATGTGTTAGAGCTTTAGAAAAATACATCTTTTAAAATATACAAATGCTTAGAAAAATTTTAATGAGAGAATAATATTAGGTTATATCATAGTTTAATAATTGTAGAATTACGTAGTGTCGGCTAATTGTAATGTTAAATAAAATAAACTTTAAGAATTCTATTTTATTTTTAGTTGTGTAATTCCATTTAGGCCACTAGAATTTAAAAAAAAATAAATTTGTAATTTTAAATTCCTTTCTTCCAGTGTAGTTAAATTAAAAGTACAATATCAATTTCTTGAAAATGGAAAACTTCAAAACCATGTTAAATGATTTCCACGATAAATCATCTTTGATCCAGCATGTGAATCCATCTTTGATTCATTACATCCTAATGAAAATGTAAAGATTTATGGAGAGTGGCAAAGAGAGTTAAAGAAAAATTAAGTACCCAGAAAATAAATTGTTCCTGGACCAATCATAGCTGAAAATGTATTTTTATTATGTACATGTGTTGTGTCCTATTGTAAATTCAGGAACAAACTAGCAGCTGACAGTGCAAAGAAACTGTTGTATCTACAATATAAGTTCATACCTCTAAAACTTGGCCATTAAAATATTTTAGTTAATAAATTATAATAATTATTGTCTGCAGAAGATTTCAGGTTTATTCTTATGTTAGATTTATTCCATAAGTAGAATTTAGTCTTTCCTTCCATCAAGTGTTATTGATTTTCATACCCAGCTATTCAGTATTTGGCTAAAATTACTACTTATGCTAGGTTTAAAGATTACTTTGTTGGTTGCCTGGCAAGTACACAGGTAAGATAACTAAGTTTGATGTTCCAATTTGGGAAACATGGAAGTTTTTAAGATTCAAATAAAGTCATTTCTTTTACCTTCATTGTCTGTTCTAAAGTAACAATGAAGAATCTATTTCCTAATTCTTGCTACTTATGTTTGCATATATGGTAATCTTTCATGTTTCCAAAAAGAATAATTAAAAAGACACATTCTTTTCAATGAACTTTAGTTCAAAGAGTCGTTAAAATTTCTCTTAGAAAAATGAACTCTGAATCTTTGCTTTAAATTGGCATGTGTACAGTACAAGTTTGCAAAATATGCCTTTCATGAAAATAATTTCATTCATAAACTGAAGAATCTAAAATTCCATTAGTTTTATCAATTCATGTTGGAGTAGACTATATATGTGATATATAACCTATATTTTTTCATTTTAGCAAAAAAGGACTTATTTAAGAAAAAGAGAGTACTAGTAAAAACAAGTAGGGAATAAATATTCTCAGAAAAGTTATATTTTTGTTAGTTTTGTACTTAAAATCATGGAAGAATGATATCAATGCATATTTTTGAATTTTCTAAATCTTTTTCAAGAAGTATTCATTATTATATTTAAAAATAAAAACAATTTAAAAAGAATATTATCAGTATATGAAAAAGAAATGATGTCTATACTATGTCAATCTTTGTACTTTCTTAATAAGACAAAGCTAAGGGTCTATTCAGAATGTTAAAGCGTTTCATATGGTATCCAAAAGAATGAAAGAATGTGCTCACCGGGCATTTTCAGCAGTTCTCCAATGCTCTTCCTTAAAAAGAAAGCTCTACTCTTGCTTAACTTTTTCATACAATATAACATCCTGTTAACATAATGTGTTGAAATGTTAAAATCTTGTGTGTACATTATATTTTAAGTAAATAATTTGCAGTTTTCAGGTATACCATCTGGAAAAGGACGTCTGCAAGCTTTAGGGTGATTGTTGTGGGTTTTTGCCAAAAATTCCTTTTATGGACAGTGGCTCCTTGACATGCCACAGAACATTCTGTGTTCTATGAAATTACCCTTCTGTATCATTACTTAAAGAAATGAGGAAATTGAACAAGATTCTGCTTTATCACCCATGTTTGGAACAAATGAAAATGAGTGATACAATAAAATGCATTTTCTCTCAGTGGGAAGGCAGTGATCCCCTGTTACTGGGTCCTTCAAAAGAATAATGCTGTTGGTTGGAGATGTATCTCAAATTTATTCTCTCCTGCCCAAGATTTATGTTTACTGACCATCAGAAAAAGCCAGCCACATAAGTAGGTAAAACTATTGCCTTGTCTTTACAGATTTTAATTGGATAAATTTGCTGTAGCAACATAGTCTACCAATTGATAAAGAGAACTACAGTGTCAACACTGGTGAGAATTTTAAGTGGTTTAATACAAATAACGTTCCTTTTTCTGGTAGAACAAAATCCTGAGCATTTGCTATGAATTCAGTCTATTGCTCTGAAATGAATTATTATATTGTTCTATATAGTACCGTAGGTGGAATTGTGTTCAATAAATGTTTTATTATAATGAGAATTATGAAGCTTACACCAGTATAAAATAACACACAGAGGGATAAACTTCTGCATGGCATATTGTGGCAAATGTTAATCCTTCTAATCATAGAGCTTATTGGTAAGGACTCAATTCAGACACAATTTTTGCAGGTACTAGTGTAATCTCAGAATGAATGGGTACATAAAATTGCAAATCCTGGGAGCATATTCTGTCGTTTCTGGTTTGCTCTGCAACAGTCTTCCCCAGATTGTCATGCTGTAGGTAGTTTGCCCATTAGTTCCCTTAGGAAAAAGGAAGGAGTTCTGAATTTGCCACGCCTTCATCCATGTCGTAGTTCAAGGCTTTTCGCGTCAAGAGCACAAAATGTGGTATACTTCCTCAGAACGTCTAATAACTTTATTATAAAAATGCCTAAAGTGTCAGGTCTAAAGGACAATATTAGTCAGTAAATATTTCTCTACTTTGGTGGAATATTAAGTGAAGTTTCAAAAGGACTGGTGAGAAGTCAGTTCTACATCTTTACAAATAAATATATTTTAAGCTTCTTGGAGCAGACATGAAAGTCAAAGAATAAGATAACTTTAGTATAAAAATGTGGTGATAAGACAGAACTCAGGTCAATTCTGTAATTTTGATTCAGTCTCTCATACGTAGATGAGGTGTACATATTCTGAATGAGATATTCTGAATGATAATACTTAGAGAAGGAGAAAAAGCAACTCCAATTTAGAGTTGGAAAAATTGCACACATACTCATAACCCTAAATTAAGATTCATGCTGTCCTGTTAGAGCTCATGAATATAGGTAGAAATCTTTGCCTGCAAAACTAGTTTTGTCTGAGTCATATTTTTTGCTATATTTATGTTAGGCTAGTACATACCTGGTGAAGAGCTTTCCATCTAGAGTACTTCATCACACGAGCTACCATACTTGTCTGTACTCTGTTTGACTCTGTCAGTCCGTTAAAACTTATTTGATCACAATTATAAAATTGGTGGTATGGGGACACGTTAGGTATCTCTGTTCTTCCCCAGCCCCACACAATAATAAGGATGTAATTACGGTTTGTGATAACCTCATAGTGGTTTAATTATTGGGTGATCCAAGAACTCTGCTCTCACAAAGGGTTGTTCTCTCTGTCATATAATTTTTGGAAGAAATGCTTCCTTATAATATTTAACTATGAATCATGAAGAGACAAAAGAATTTAATAAAATCACTATGGTCCAAATATGTTCTTGGATACGCTTGCATGAAATAGACAGGACTTAAAGATAGTGAGGTGTATAAATCCTTCCAGTAGCTTGTTTTCCTTATTTTGATAGATTTCCTATCATTTAAATGTGTTTTTATTTAGCTTAAGAGTGTCAGTGATTTTAAACGTATTATATCATTTAAAAATTTGGATAAGTTTTAATCGCTCTTGTTAGAAAACACTATACATTCTTTTATTTAATAAGAAAAATGCCCAATAGAAGAATTTGAGAACTTAGTTTCCATCTTTGATGTAACAACTTGTTACGATTTTTATAGCTATTTCTAAAGGAGAGATAATTGGCTCTGCCATGGAACAAAACAACAATGAGGTGAAAAAGAAAGGTCTGAAAAAAGTGACACACACAATTAAATTCAAGACATAAATGTAGTGATGGTGAAGAAATTGAACAAAATCAGATGCAGGCAGGTAGCTGAGCTCATCTATCAGCAAACCAAATTTCTTTTATTTAAGATGAAGAAAATGAAAATGCAGCCTTACTGAATGAGATAATTATGCTGCTAGATTATTATCAGATTTTTTGACAATTCCATTATAACTGCTAAAAACATCAAAATAATTGTAAAGTTAAGTTTCTTGATTTTTGACATATGAGATCTTATGAGATCAACTTTTCAATTATACACCAGACACACATGTCATAAGACAGTAATCAGGACGATATTATGATGCTTAAAAAGCACCCCTGAAAGAGTAGCCAGGGTATGACCACAAATAATTTAAAAACTAATAAATTCCCCTCACAGTAGGAACTTTACTAAACACAAAAGCACTCTGTTTTAGAAAGATAATTTTATACCATTAATGAGTTCAGAAAGTATACTCATGAGAATTCTAAAGCCAACTTTATGTAGTTTGAAATAGTATTTCAGTTTTCTAGATTGTGAATTCCATTTACACCTTACTAGAAAACTAGTTTATTTGTGGAATACAACATAATGGGCAATAGATATGGTCATATAATGATGTACACCTGAAATAAATATAATGCTATAAACCAATGTTACCTCAATTAAAAAAACTCATTAAAGATGTTCACTTAGGAAAAAAAGGATTTGTTATTTAAGTGAAGGATTCAAACAATAAAGTTGAGTAAGTACTTTTAGAGCATTTTCTGCTGTTTCGGCTGTATTGTGATGATGTGGTAAGAGAAGACAATTATTTTATTGCTGCATTAAAATGATGTTCTCCCTTTTTCATTATTAGAGCACATTTAGTCTCTGTATAAAATAAATTAAATTTTATTTACCATCCTAATTTAATTAGGTGAAATAGAAAATAGCTCTCAAGAAGTGAGTCTTGCTGAATACAAGTTGTAAAACTTCTAGATTTTTAACAGTTACCAGAAATTAGTGCTGTACTTGCATTTCACCAACACCTAATTTGCAGAAAATTAAAGGCAATACTTTGAGCACAACAAGAACTTCTCTCTGTTAAAGAAGCATGAAATATGCTTCTCTCTGAAGTTAAATATCAAGTTGTCAAATGCCCAATACTGAAACACGTTTTTGGAAGGTGAAACCCATGACTTAATCATTACAGTTAAGAGTTAAATTTTACCTGCATTCCCCTCCTTTAACACTGATAGTGTCTGTTTTGATGAGGATTGTTGGTTGGGGTAAATGTCAATCAAGGCAAGGTGGAGCAGTGACGTTATTCATTTTCCTCTCAGGAAATAAAAATAATAAAATTCTTAGAATAGAAACTTTGTGTTTATTACCATGATATTTTGCAAATTATCTGGTTAATTACTAAATTTTAAATTCATTATTGTGACAAAGTTTCATAATTGTTTTCTTTATGATAACTGAGTTCAAATAATTGAAAATTTTCATGTTCATAAGAAGTTCACATGTACTTTCCCAGAAAATACCATTCTGTTTCTATGTTAAATTGTTCAAAGAATGACCACACATATTTCTTTCCTCTTCAGAAATTTCTCCTTACTTCACATAGCAAATCAAATCCTCAGATTAGTTGATCATGTATTACATGATATCAAATGAAGAATATATAATAGAAATGATATTCCTGCCTTTACTGTGAATGCTGACAAACATTGAATCTTGATGACTGAAGACAAGATAATGAGTATATATCTTTAAAGCCAAGGGACAATAATTCTAGAGCAGGATGCTCATAGTTTTGCCCCAAGGCACTGAAATTTAAAAGCAAAAACAACTTTAAATAGTTATTTTGAAAAATTTAATCTAATTAGAAAAAAAACAGTGAGCAAGTATAGGAAACGAAGATCTCTTCCTTTTGGTATTGTATTTTGCTTAACACATTTTTCTGCTGTATTCATGTGCTTTTGTGGTGCCACCTCTATTATTTGCATTGATGGGGACTATATAAATATAATGCTCAATTTTTAGATAGATAATATAAGCATTGGATTGGATAGACTACATATATTTGTGTAAGTATATATATTTGTAGATAATATATTAACAAAACTGGTACATCTTCTTAAGATATAATGATAGTAATAATAACAATAATAATGCTAGAAATAATGTTTGTAGCAAATAATATGTTTAATGTTCCCCATGACTCCATGAGGCAGGTGATATTTTAATTCCCATTTTATAAATGAGGCAACTGAGGCAGAAAAAGCCTAAGAAATATGTCAAGGTCACATAGCTGGGAAGTGGTAGAGAGAGAGGTTATGTAAATAGTGTAACAGATAAGGAATGGTTTAAAATGATGACATTGGCTGACATGAAAGAAGAATCAAACAGAGAGAATAGGTTCTCTCAATGGTAAGTGTCTGTCAAAGATGCAAGCTACTTCATAAGAAGGATGATGGTACAGGTTCTCAGCCTAATCGTATTTCTTAAATTCATGCTCTGTGAATTTTATGCTTTTACATGAACACTGCATCTTATTCAATAAATAAAAGTGATATCAAGCAAGGCTTTGTAGTAATGTCCATTGTAGAAAATTTAGAAAACTTCTGAAAGCTTAAGGAAGTAAATTTAAAAACTGCTGTGCAACCTCGTAGACACCCATTGTTAAATTGCAGCATGTTTTATTTTTAATTTTCACTCCTCATATATATTTTTAAATTTTTTTAGAAATTTATATGTAACTACTAATTTCTTAAATATATATTTTTGTAACAATCTAAGCTAATACTGAAAGTTGCCTTTTTTCTTTGCTGTAAGTATTGCAAAGCAGTTGGATGTCGGTTTCTGGAGATAAAGAGAGGGCAGGTTTAGGTTTTGAAGTTTTTGGCAGGCAGTTGGCATTTGAAACCATAACAGTAGATTGAGATTTCTTAGGGAAAATATACAGAGAGATAAAAGAAGAAAGCAAAAGAAAGAATTCTAGAGAGACACTAGCATAGAAGAAGCTATGACAGTGGAAAAGTTTTCATGATGACTGAGATAAAGAGACTTTGAACATGAGAAAAATCAAGAGAGGGTCACCAAGTCAGGGAGAGGTAAGTAATTTAATGACAAAGGATCAAAAGTATCAAAGGCTGCAGAGAAGACTAACTAACAAAGGGACCACAAAGTATCCATTGAACTTACCAACCTATCAAGAAAAATTTCAATATAGTGGGACTTAGGGAATGGGGATAAAGGTGGAAACTGTAGGAGGCTGGGAGATGAGAAAGTAGATAAAGCAAATGAACCTCATGTGAAACAGAGTGGACATAGAGACAGCAGGAAGATATTTGTAATGGGTGACACGGCCATTGGTTTATCAATCCATGGATATTTTTAACTAGTCTATTATGAACTCCAGGAAATTCTGTATACATAATCATTATCCCAATTAAACTAACAAAAGATCAAAGACAAGAATAGAAATAATTGTTATCGAAACAATTTTATTTTTCCATATATCTACTACACATTTAAATTTCAGCTAACATATTTGAAGTCTCTGAATATTTTCTGGTTAGGAAATTTCCGTCAATAATTATTAGGTTGAATGATACATGATATTTCATTTAAAATCATAACTAGTAAAACACATATTTATTTCCCTATCTTTAATGGAGTCTAACTTGAATGGAGGAAAACATACTTTATCCTGTTAGAATTGCTCTGTAATTCTGTGCTCTAGCTTTTGGCAAAAACAAAGAGAAGCTGGTTGAAAGCCTATGATTATAGGAGTTTTATAAGGACAAATCATAATTTGAGGCTATTAGGCCCTTTCATCTTGATAATTAGCGGATATTTAATGCTTTGTGAACATTTCCAAATTAATCATTAATTAGTCCATTTTTGTAAGTCAGGTCAATCTTATTATGTATTTTGTCGTAAGGAAAAAAATGTGCAAAGGCGAGATGAGAAGCCTTTCTTAGACCCCATAAGTAGCGACAACTTGTTGGGAGTATTCAATATGGAAGAATAGAATAGTAGTGAAGGCTGTGAAAGAAATTTAAATGTGCTTCCTCCTTGTTGCAGTTTGGGATGATTTTGAAGAGTTTGAGGTTTCTTAATCAGCTTAGAATATTGTGAGTGAAAGGTTATCTCTCTTCATAAGAACTATAAACCACATATTGGGAGCATTTTTGTGCAGGGCTGTAATAGCCAACAGTGGGCTGTAGAAACAGACTTTCGAGAGTTGAAGGAGAATTCATTTGATTATTACAGAGACAAGGCCAGGGAAAGAATATAGTGCGAAGTGCAGAAAGAAGAGAGGAAATGCTTCAGCGCGGCTGGGGGGTTGTTGACAGACAGCTGAAATCCATGCCGTGTGGGAGACTGACTCAGCACAGAGCGTGCTACTTGAGTCACTGTTTAAAAAAGAAAACGATAACAAACTGAAAGTGATTGTAAGATATATAGTTATTTCATTTATTTCTTTTCGCATCCCTGCACTCAGTCAGGGATAACACCCAGGCCCTCAGGAATCCAGATCAATAAACCCCCTTCTCAGGCGCAGAAAATATCAGCCCATGTGTTAATTGCTCTGGTTTTAAGTAACCTCCTTAATTTTGGAGCACAAATCTTTCTTCTTATGAACTTGATTCCGTCCTTAAAATATTTGAAAAGACGTGTATTTCATCCAGACTTTCTAGGTGCCACTAGGAGGAGGTCTTCAGGTTTTGTCAGCCTTCCATACAGATTCCTGCAACCAGAAGTGAGTGAATAATTTCCAAAGACAATAGATATATTTTTATAATTACATAAGTATCTGAGCTCTATTCTATTTATACTATCTAGCTGTTTCAATTCCTTATTTTTGAAAATTCAGAATGTTTCCAATTTTTAACTATTATGAAAAAAGCTATGGTGAACACCTGGATATTGCAAACTACTAAGAACTTTTCCTTTGAGGGATCTGAGGCCACCTGGTAAGCGACCTGGAAACATATTTTTCTTGTCCCAGTAAAACAAGAAATTGGCAGAGCGTTACCGTTGTTCTTCTAGAAAGGCATGCCAAGATCTGGGTGCTATTTTCAAGCAATAGGCCACATAATTGCAGAGAGGCAGGAGAATTTATATGACTCTGTGTTGCTTATAAACCATCTCTGCTTGATTTCTTGATGTGTTCAACTATTCTATTTATAGAAAAACTAGGGGAATTTTTACTTATCATTTTCCAAAATAAGTATTTTCTTTTCAAGTTTAGATCAAAAGTCATCAGTTTTTGTTTATCCTCTGAGTTATTTTCAAGTTAAACCCTATAGCATGTTTCTCAATTCCAGTTCCTATTCATATGTTCACCTACATTGCTTCTTTGAGCGTTTCTTCAATTTTATCTATCAGTTTTGATTACTTGATTCATTCAGTGTTTTTACTATAGGAAAAATGTATCAAGATGGAAGTGTTTTATACCTGCAATATCAAAGTCTGAAATTGTTTACTTTTTGGCTTAAATTACATGATAGGACATCATTCTCCGAACAGCGGTCGTTAACATAAATTCAGTCATACTAATTCAGTTTCAATATTAAGTTTAATGGATTTATGCTTTGTATTCTGACTTATTTTAATGACAATCTATGCCACAATACCATTGCTCTCTATGCTCAGATCGCAAAAGTACTAAATTCTTACTGAATGCTATTTGCTTGATTTCCAACTATATATAGACAGACGTCATGTACACATTTACACATATTCACTCCTCCAGTGACCCTCTGAGTCATTTATTCTCTTCCCTTTTCTTAGGGTTCTGCCTGATTTCATCTCTTCTTCTTTAATAACCAGTAGAAGAGAGCCACCTCATAATAAACTTCTCTTGAACCAAGTGAGAAAGTCCCATTTCAGTATAGTGATTTAGATTTTGGTCTAGATCTGCAGGTGAGACCAAGGTAGCTGTTTTTTTTTCAAAAGGTCCAGCTGGATCAGAATCACTTGAAATTGTAAACTTTGTGGGCCCAGGAATCTTCATTTTCAATAAGAAACACAAACGATTCTTTACACACTAAGATTTGAGCACCAGCATGATGGGTGTTTTCATCTCAGGCTTATGATCCTGTCATGTTACCCACCTATATGGACTAGATGTCATTTAATGATTTTTTAGCTACATGCCTGTTGTGAGTTTGGTACCATTATGGGATGATTCTGTATAATATTTGTTCATATCTTGCTGCAGAAGTGTAGACATAGTTCCAGAATTTATTTTGAACGAGGCTGCAAATCAGCAATTTCTGACTTAGTTCTCCAGAGCCTGGGGGGGGTCTGTGGAGGTGCCCATGGGTGGGCGCTGGGGAGAGGGAGCTGAGGACGGCAGGGGACCATCACAGCTGGTACTTCACGTCCTCTAGCCCTCATCCAGAGAAAGCGGTTCTGTTTTGATCTATTTTATAAGTTTAAATACTTCTATGTTTTATACTCCATATAAGAATTCTTTTGGAAACAGTGTTGTGCTGTTAAAGAGAAAAAAGTTTGAAACCCATGGAAAGCCACCCTACTTCACTTTTACATCTATAAATGCTGTCTTTTTGGAAGACACAAAAAGTGTTGATTGAATAATTGGTACCAGCAAACGCCACCTGAGCAGAGCTTGCCACTGCATTTACTATTTCTGGGCATGTTTAGTTCCATCCCTGTTTTCATTTTGCTAATCAGAACAAGGGCATTGAAATCACCATGGCAAGCACAAGTTCCCAGCCATGAATATGACTATTGGGAGTGTGTTAAGATCTTTAGAGACGCTTTCTCATGTGTTATTAAAGGTTGCGCTGCAGATTCTCTCTCTGTAGAATTTCTGTTTTTAATTTTTTAAATTAGAGTAGTGTATTTTTCTTTTGCAAGGTGATATTTATTCTTTGTTAAAATTTTAGCAAACTGCTGATAGGCTAATCTTACAACACGGAGACAAGGGTTAAATCCTTCATATCAATCCTTCCATATTTTTTGATACTTACACAAATATACAATTTTTTTATTATGTGTGTGCTTCATAAAAAATATTTCATATATTTCCTATTTATTTCCTGAAAACAATGAATATATTTTCTAAACCCACGTTTTATAGAAGATATTTTTGTTTATTTTTTTTTTTTGAGGAAGACTGGCCCTGAGCTAACATCCATGCCTATCTTCTTCTACTTTATACGTGGGACGCCTACCACAGCATGGCTTTTGCCAAGCAGTGCCATGTCCGCACCAGGGATCCGAACCAGCGAACCCCGGGCACCTGAGAATCAGAATGTGAGAACTTAACCAATGCACCACCGGGCCGGCGCATAGGAAGGAAGGAAGGAAGGAAGGAAAATGAAAATGATTTTACTTAAATACCAAAAAACACATTGATATTTCTTTCTAAAAGGTCACCTTACATTTATCAGGGTAGGTTGTACCAAATAACCTTTATATAAAATACCATAAATCATTTACCCTTAAAATTTTAACCACGTTTAAGTTATCATTTTTTTATTGGGAATCCAGGCCTACCTTAATAATATTCATTGCTAGAGAGAGTGCAGACATACAAACATTCTAGGGTGAAATTGAGGAGGTATACCAAAAGTCATAAAACCCTTGCATACCTTTTAACCTGATAATTCCACTTTAAGAAAAATATTTTAAGATAATATTTGTAAATCTATACTAAATGGATGTATATCAAAGAAATATTTATAATAGTGAAGCAATGGGAACAATCTGAGTTTCAAATAAAATATAAATATCTAAATAAATCAAGACACATCCATGCAATGGGAGTTAATGGAGCCACTAAAAATTATGTGCTAAATGAAAATTGATTGACATAGAAAGATACTCATGCTAAATAGCAAAGTATGTCTTAAAGAGACACGATGATATTTTTATTTAGTGATGGCGGTATTTTTATTTAAAATATATATAAAAATAAATGTATGCAAGGGTTTTATGACTTTTGGTATACCTCCTCAATTTCACCCTAGAATGTTTGTATGTCTGCACTCTCTCTAGCAATGAATATTATTAAGGTAGGCCTGGATTCCCAATAAAAAAATGATAACTTAAACGTGGTTAAAATTTTAAGGGTAAATGATTTATGGTATTTTATATAAAGGTTATTTGGTACAACCTACCCTGATAAATGTAAGGTGACCTTTTAGAAAGAAATATCAATGTGTTTTTTGGTATTTAAGTAAAATCATTTTCATTTTCCTTCCTTCCTTCCTTCCTTCCTTCCTTCCTTCCTTCCTTCCTTCCTTCCTTCCTTCCTTCCTTTCTCCCTCCCTCCCTCCCTCCCTCCCTCCCTCCCTTCCTTCCTTCCTTCCTGTGCTTTGTTACCTGCAATGCAGAGCAGAGTTGTTTTTAATTAGATTTCAACGTTATTTCTAATTGACAAATATAAATAATTGGAAAAAGCATTGTGGTATATGTATGGCAGAAAAATATACCATTCCAAAAAGCATTTCCTTTCTACCACTTAATTACCTTTCTCTCTTTCTAAATAGTCCTAGGTGTGAAAATACTTCTTATAAACTTGGAGTTGTGCCCCTTAAAATTCAAGTTGGTAAACTATCTTGCTGTGATAAGAATCCTTGAGCTATCTTGTTATTAATTGGACAAGGTACAAGGAAATTCTCTGATGGGAACAAAGGTATTTGTATAGGTTTTGACCTAAATATGTGGAAACTATCGTAGAGAGGCTATCCTTAGAATTGTAATTCTGAGTAAGTTTCTTACCTGGTTGTCACTGTGCCAGAAGTTTCATCAGTAAAGAATAGTCACTTTCTAGTGCTTAACTTGACATTCTTTAAGCAGGTAACATTAAACCAGCAATACTGTTGTAGTTGATTTTGTTTTTGTCTAGTGTTTATTGTCTTTAGGTCATAGTGGATACAAAAAGGACATTTTATATAGTACATATGATATGTTAACCATCCATCAGACACAAGCAATCTTTATTACACATAAAAAGCCTTTTTACATCAGTTTTAATGGTTTTAAGTATGAAATATTTCAAATATAAAGAAAATACTATCTTATCGTCAATACTTACAAGGCTATTCCTCTGTTCTTTTATCAGGGGTGTGATCTAGAATAAAATTGCCCTATTGATTTAGGAAAGAGAGCTAATACAGGAATCAGGAAAAATGAAATGTTCGCATTGCACTAATAGGCTGTGATTGACAAATTTTGAAAAACAGGAGGAGAGCTTTCCATTGTGAGAAAATGTATTTAACCGCATTTTTTACCTCATCACAAATAGTGACAAGAATATATAAGTATGTGTATGCGTGCTTAGTTATGTATGTATAACTAAGAAGAATAATTTGGAATCACTTATATCAAGATTCCTGTCTTGGTAGAGATTAAATAGAAATCTCCCTTTTGACTAAGTCTGGAGACCCCCAAGTGTGCAAATCAATGGCAAACTGGAATAGACCTACTTGTTTAGAGTGGTCACTTGAATGGTCTCTCTTAATTATGCAAAAGTAAGTTGAAAAACACTCATTTTCTCAGGGTAGGAGTACAATAACATATACATGTGTATGTGTGTATGTGCACACGTGTATTTTTTAGTCGCTCGGCACAAGCTTCCTCACCCCGTCTTGTGATCACAGGTGAGGCTGCGCACACATCTGAGAGGGACCAATCCTCTTCCCTCTTCTGTATGAGAGGTCCTTTGAGGTCGATCAGAGTGGAATCGAATGACAGTGATTCCCTGGAAATAAAATAAGACTCAGAGATCCAGGAAGGAGTCTAAGAACCTGTGAGTCGGGGAGGGGGTCGAGGGAGATGGTGTGGTGGTCGTGAGCTTCTTTCCTCACTCCAAGTGGCTGTTCCACTTTGGTACAGAGTAGGTTCTTTGGGGAAAAGTGATTGACTTGACTGAGGAAGAGCTGAAAGAGTGATAAATCAGAGCACAAGTGTGAGACATGTCAGACTTGTGAGGATGAGTCTTCAGGAGCAATTCTGTGTGGCAGAGGGAAGAGCATCTATATTTGACTGAATAGTTTATGGTGCAGCCACGTGAGAACTAAGCCCCTCGGGTTGGGGCTCCTGGATATTAAAAGTGGTGGAAAAACCTCAAGAGTGAGATAACGGACTTCCTGATAAAACATGTGGATGCTCATGACTGTATTTGAGGAGTTGATCACACACTGGTTATGAAGGAAGAATATTATAATTAGTGGGTGATGGATTAATAACAACTGCTAAATAAAGGTTACCATATGAATAACATTACTTGGGAAATAATGAGAGATCTGGCATTTAGAATCTATCAGCACATCTGACAAGTCTCTTGTCATCCATGTCCTTGACACATACAGTCAGTCTCCACAAAGTCAATGTGTTTCAATGTTAAGTTCATTTATTGAAGCAGCATTTCTTATGAGAATAGGCATATTCACCATTGCTTGTGAGTCTCATGTCACTGAGATATTCAACAAGGTCATTCAAAAGAACCCACTTTCTTTTTGGTTTTGTTGGCATTCTTAGAGCTCACTGCTCATCCTTTTTTCTCATTAGTTGTGGAAAAACAGAAGATACACTTGAGTCTTGAGGTATTATATGGTGAATAAGCTCCCCTCAGCCCCCCCCAAAAAAAAAAAAAAAAAAGCTGTATATCCTAAATTGTCCTTATAATTCTAGGTTTAATTTGAAAATTCAGAGGCAGTTCTCTAAGTTTAAAGGCAAATGGTATAGGTTTTCATTAAAACAAAAGAAAAAGACAGAGAAAATGCATAAATTCAAAGCAATTCTTTAAAACTGGTTTGGAGTTTCATAGAAAATCTGACTGAAAGATAAAGGCTATGTTTCACAGATTCCTCATGTTAATGTAAACTAGAAGAATATATAGGATCAGATAAGGCATAAAATACAGGGATTAAGTAGGATCCTGCATGCAAGGAAGGCTTAATATCAAGAGAGACATCAGCATATTTCATCACATCAATAAATTCAGAGTGAAATCAAGGTTATATCAATAGATGCCAAGAAGACATTTGATAAGTACAATATTGCTTCTAAATTAAAACCAAAAATCTAAGTGAAATAGTAAAAAAGTCGCTTCCTTAGTATAGTTAGAGAGATTCATTTCAAAACAATAGCTAGTAAGGTGACCAGAATATGCCACCCCAAAATGTGCCTCTTTGGTTTATGGATTATTTTGAACAAAAGGCCATTGAAAACCAGCAGGAAAAGCTCTCAAAGGAGGGCACAAGTTTCCCTTTTGTAAAGAAAATTTATAGGGAAATTTACATTTGTGGAAGGTCTCTCCCTCTTCAGTACCAGGAAAAGAGGACTCAACATCTCTTACCAATGGAGAGGGCACAGACCAAAGTCTGCACAGCAGACCTTAATACGCAACTCTTATTTATCACACTGTTCCTGTCTCCAGTCATCTTCCCACAACTTGCTTGCCCCCCAGGAGCCCCCACACACTTTTCCTTTGTTTTAGCCTGGGATTATATAGAAACCCAAGTTTCAAGCATCCCTTTGAGTTCCTCATCTCTGGGTACTTCTGTGTATAACAGTGATGCACATGCTCATGACTTGCTGTTTTGCTCTTGTTATCTGTCTTTCCCCTGTCTAGTTCACAGGGTCCTTGGAGAACTACGATGGGTTGAGGAAGAGATCTTTTCTTTCCCCACATTAATACCTTAATTACTAGTGAAACACTAGGCGTACCACCATTACGACTGAGAATACACAAGGACATTTACATTCTGCACAGTGATTGACTTTGCTCTGGAAACATTCTCTAATGTAACACACACACAAGGAAGAGGGGCAAATATCGTAAACAAAAATTAAAATGATTTCGAACTCCATGTGTTTAAAAGTAGAGAATCTTTGGAAAATACTAGGACTACTAAAAGTACTGGGTAAAATGAACGATATAAAGAATTCAATAGCTTCCCCTAATACCACCCAGAACAATTTAGAAAATACGATGGACAAACACGATTGCGTACGATATCTTAAAAAGAACTGTTCAGTGTCTATGTAGATCTAAAAATTGAAATGACTGGCATAAATGAGGACTTGGCATCTTTCTGCCTTTATATTTCTCGAAGGGAAGATTCAATAATTCTAAGAAGTCAACTCCTATCTGGTTTTTATTTTTAATGCAATTGCAATCAAAGTAAAACCACATTTTACTCAGCAAGTGATTCAAAAATGTTCTTTTAGAATGAAATAGAAATGAGAATAGCTAAGTCATAAACATTTTCCTCCAAATATCAAAACTAATATAAAACTAAAAGAATAAAACACTGCGGTACTGGCACAGAAATAGGTGCTTGGAACAGAGTGAGGAGTCTAGCAAACAACTGCAAGACATATAAAAACTTTAGTTTATCTGAAAACATCATTTCAAATCGGTGCAAGAAATGATGTGCTAATCTGTTAGTGTTATGACAAGTACTTGGAAATAGAGTTTAGAACAGCATCTCACACCATAGACCAACATAATTTCTAGATTTAGAAATACTTGTAACAAATTACATCTTAAAAACAACAGCAATAGGTGCCTGCCTGGTGGTGCAGTGGTGAACTTCACATGCTCTGCTGCCATGGCCTGGGGTTCATAGGTTCAGATCCTGGGCGCAGACCCAGCACCGCTCATCAAGCCACACTATGGCAGCATCCCACATAAAATGGAGGAAGATGGGCACAAATGTTAGCTCAGGGACGATCTTCCTCACACACACACAAAATAAAATAAATTTTAAAAACCAACAGAAATATATAAAAATAAATATCTAATCTCATAGTAGACGAAGCCTTTTAAATTGTACAATAAAAAATTTTAAAAACAGAAAACATTACAGGGAAACCTAGATGCTACTATCATTTATCAAATAGCATAAATGAAAGAAAGTAGGGAAATAAATACCAATGAAAACAACTGGAATATACATGAGAGATAAAAGGTCAACTATGCTGAACACTGAACACAGAAAAATGGTCAAAGGACGCAAATGGGCAATTGATTTTCATTTTAAATAAAATATAATTTTCCATGAAATATTTGGACAATAATGTTTAACCTCCTTAGAAATGAAAGAAATTCACGTAATATAGCAATGCTGTGGCCTTGCTCACTTGATTGTTCTCCTTCTTTTCTTTCATAATGGGATTCCAATGTGAACTCAAGATGCTTTCCCCTTAAGCATGTACAGCTCTCTCCCCTCTGAATGACATTGCAAAAATAACGTACTAAATGGTTGAGAGCTTATCTTCAAGGATGACAATCCCTTCACCAATCCCTGAATTATGTTCCTTTCAATGAGTATGTGAAACCCCTAAAGCATTCTACTGTAATATGGCTTATATTTTACAGTTTTACCAGGAAGTGATATTTTTAAATGAATGTCTTGCCAAAATTGTTTGCCAAAATAAAAATTAGGCAGAATACTATTCTTGTTAACTTAACAAAAAAACAACATTTCTGCATCCTAGTTAAATGGAAGCTTTTTGTTGCCATATATGCAGAGATTTCAGTACCTTGCTGATTTTGGCTCTTTCTGGTTGTACTCAGCAATGCTAACTGTGCCCTCTGGTGTTGTAGACAGTAATTCAGAGCGTGTTATGCAGAAAGCTGGGAGTGGCTAGGAGGATATCCAGACCTGTCTGCAGGGTCAGACACGGTGGCAGCACTCTCTCTACTGCCATTCCCAGACCAGTGCTCCTCCACTCTTCTACTAAAAACCCACTTACATTGATGCCCACATCATTCAGCTACAGTCCGCTCTCCATCCTCAACATCATAGCAATCCTGGTTTCTTACCTACACTCGTTGGGAACTTTGGCACCAGACTCTCTACCTCATCCTCCTTTTGACTCAATATGTGCACCATTTGTTTAACTTACTGGACTCTCAGATCTTAGTGTTCACGTTTTCAGAGACCTCCCTTTTGCTTTCTTGGAGTGTCTTTCCTGACAACATTCTGAGCCTTGTCATCATCAGCATTACTTTGTCTCTGAAGTCAGATGATTTCTTATCTCAGGAAAACATCCCATCTTGCCTAATCCCTCTTTAAATTTTTCCACTTCATCTGTCTAGATACCTCTCCTTTCTCTCTCCTCATCTCCTTCTATCTATGTTCATCATCATTTTAGTGTGCCTAACCCTGCATTAACCCAAGATCAAGGTAGCTTTCTCCATTCCTAGGCTTGAGTTGTTGAGCAGAACTGAGGAAAATTATGAAATGTGCATTGGTGTTCATGTCAGTTGGGTTCCTAGTTGAAAATACCGGAACCCAGCTCTGAGTGATTGAAACAGTACAGGAATACACTAAAGGATATTGAGTGGATCACTTAATCTCCAGGAAGACCTGAATTCTTGGCCGTAAAAAATGTTCAAAGTCATGCTGTAGACCCAGTCCTGTGAAGACAAATGTTACTTCAGCTGGCTCAGATAAAACCACAGGCACCACTAACACCATGGATGCTGAACAATTAACCATGCTGTTAAAACCCTTGTCACTACTGTCTTTGTAAACTAGGTATAGCAATGGATTTCTAGAAGAACATTGAGCTACAAATTCTGAATCATTCAGAAGATGTGGATTAAATCATAATAAGCATATTTTTTAATTTTTTAATTTTGTTTAATTTTATTTTTTTTGAGAAAGATTAGCCCTGAGCTAACATCCATGCCCATATTCCTCTATTGTATATGTGGGACACCCGCCACAGCATAGCTTGACAAGTGGTGCCATGTCAGCACCCGGGATCTGAACCAGCGAACCCCAAGCGACCAAAGGGGAATGTGCGAACTTAACTGCTGCACCACCAGGCTGGCCTCATAATAAGCATATTTTTAAAAACTTCTGAGAATTCAAGAAAGAAAGCATTACCCTCAAGATCCACCCATCCCCTCAAATCAAACAAAAACAAAGATTCATCTGAAACCATTGAAACAAGCCCATGAGGAGAAGATGGTACTGCCTTTGAGGCAAATTCAGATTAATCTAGAGCTTTAGGATGAAAGGTGGTCTCCCTGGGGACCACAATGGGGGCCTGAGCCTCAGCGCCACACATACTGTATTATATGATGTAACATAATAAAATAAAACATTGTAGGATACGTTTAGAAGCCATTAGGAGTAATAAATGATTGCTCATTTTCCCTCCATCCACTTTAAGAAATGTAACATCACCAAAAATTTTGAAGCCCCTTGTATGACCCTCCACAATCCCACCCTCTCTCTCCCCTCACTTTCTTGCTGAGCTTCGAGCCTGTTGATTTCAGCTTCCAAATGTCCCACAGTCTAACCACTTCTTCATCCCCACTGCTACTTCTCACTCCAGGTTTCAATCATCTGTATCAATCCACTGTATCAGGAGCCTAAAACCTGGTCTTTCCATGTCCACCAGGGCCCCACTCCAGTCCATTCTTAACGCTGCTGAGTGACCTTTTCCAAAAACTGAAATGTATCTATATTGTTTTCCTTTTAAAAGTCTTCAGTGGCTCCCTATTGCCTTTTTAATGAAGTTAAAACTCCTCATTGTGGCTTACAGGTTTACAAAGCCCTTCCTTTATTCCCTGGCTCCATCTCATGTCCAGTATCATCTCTGTAGGGTTCCAGCTTAGATAGTATTCCCCTTGGGAGCCTGTTCTGGGTGTTTATTGTTTATCGGCTTCTCAGCATCCATTTTACCATCCTTGACAGGACTGAAATATTCCTCCCTCTCAGTTCATGTGCTATTTTTGGGGTGAGGCCCATGACTCAGCCCTGGGTCATCCAGAATATCTCACTACCCTGGCCCTCATGATTGTTTATGATGAACAGAGGACCCAAGCCAGTCCAATCAGAGCATATGGCACGCTCTGCTGGAGCTGTCTGACTTCAGCTGGGCTCCATGTGATGCAGCAAGCCTGAAGACCTGGGATGGTCATGTGCAGCTAAGCCCAGAGTCGACTATAAATGATTCATGCCTCTTCTGTAGATATTCCATGTACATGAGCTAACGTATTTCTTTTTGCTTTAATATGTTGGAATTGGGTTCTCTGTCACTGGAATAGAAAGATTAATGACAGAGTCCTGCCCCAGTTTTGCTGGAGTGTATCATCCAGGGCTGTTCTCTGTTCCGAAGACCCTCCACTCTGCCCGTGTCAAAGCAGTTGTCACACTTGCTGACTTCTCTGCTGGCTCCTCTTCTTGCTCACTCTTTTCCAACCACACTGGCCCCCTTGCTGTTCCTCCAACAGGGGAGGCTGCAGCACTTCTGGCCCTTTGTAATTCTTTTCCTTTTCCCGGAGAAACAAATATACTTTTGCCAAATAACCACATCATTTATTCTCTCCATCCTACAGGCTGTTTCTCAATGTGACATTCTCACAGAGGCCTTTTGTGACCATTCTATTAAAAATCACAAATATTTCTGAACTCTTATAAGCTTTATTTTTTGTCTCCTTAACACTTGCAACCATTTAACATACTATAAATATTTACTTATTTGTCAAATTATTACTCATCTTTTTCCCAACACACATTTAATGATGACGGTGGTTTTGCCCATTTGGTTTGTTGGTGTGATGTTGCCTCAAAGAGTGTCTCACGCATTATAGACACTCAATACATATTTTTGAAGAAATGAGTATAATGTTTGAGCATCAATGATGTGTCAGGTGCTGTTTTAGATTCTAGGTATGTGTAAATAAATGTTATTGGCATTGCTCTTTTATAGACAATTTATAGCTTAAAAGGAGAAATAGTAGAAAAAAAAATTACTAATTTTATTTTAAGCTCTCTAAGGTCAAGAGGACTGTCTTTTTCATCATTTATCAGCTGCACCTAGAAGACAACTGGGAATTAGACACAGATTTTTTTAAATGGTTGAATGAATGAATATTCTTCTTGTCAAATCTTGATCTATCTCATCTGGATGACCAGATACTTGGGTAACCTGGACAAGCTAGGATAATTGAATTCTCATTTCCAAAACTGCAACCATGCAAATGCCTTCCTCATTAGAGAAATGTCAGGCCAAGACAATGAGACCAGGCATATGCAAAATCTTAGATAGTCATAAAATAGTATACAAACAAAATATCATTCCTGTTGTTACTCCTGCTTGTTAAATAAGATTCTGTTAGAGCTTACTGTAACTATTTGAGGTAATACAAGCTTTCAGTTGAGAAAACAACCTTATTATATTAAAACAGACATTGGGATACTATTTATTAAAACGAGATTTTCATGTAACTTGTATTTTTTTGTTAATTATCCTGATCACAATTCTTAGTATTTAATACCTTCCAAAAGCATTACTCAGCTATAAAGAAAATTTAACTCCTTTTAGCTCCTTTAAACTTTTGAACAAAATTCAGACTTGAAACACGTGCAGTTAACCGCCTATCAGTATTTACCAAAAACTCTGTTGATAATGTCTTGTTGGCTTCATGTTTTCTTAACCTGTAAACTAAATTACATTTATCTCATTTAAACTAGCTAAGAAAAAGCTAGTTTGTAATTTAAAAACAAGATATTTTTCATCTCATATAGAAAGGATATTTTACCCTAGATATTATAAATATCCTCAACAAGAATATTATAAAAATCATTCTTTATCACATTATCATAGTGAGTATACATTTTATTATTATCTCTTTCATGAGAAAATAGTAACTGAATCATAATATGCTATTATTTGATTACCTTACCTTCATCCTATTTCCTCTTAAGTTGACTTGATAAACTGAATTACTGATTGTTTTAATCTAAAAAAAAAAATCTATTCTCATTTATAATTCTGCTTGGCCTCTCCTCACACTTGACACTATTTATAACTCTCTTTTTTGTGTGAAAGAAGAGTGCTTTATGCCCCAAATGCAACCTTTGCACTGCTTTAAATTTTATAAATTTTGAATTGCTTTATGTTAACGGATATACCTGGGAGGGGCTGGCAATGAGAGCGAACTACTTGCCGATGGATTCGTCTAATCAGATTGGTTTGCTAGCTAAGAAACACCACATATGGAATAAGAGTTTGGTTCACATTAAAGAGGAAGTAATGGACAATGGGCTGGACGAAGGGAATACTTGGGTGCTTAACATAGTCAGAAGGATGCAAGTGAGAAAAGCACTTGCATATTCTACTGTGGATTTAGTTGCGTTAAATTGTGTTTGTTGGCTCACTTACTAGTCTGTGAGTTTTAGATGACTGGGTCTGGCATAGTGCCTAATGCACAGTAGATGCTGACTAAAATTTTGTTGAATAAAATTAATCATCTCTGCTCTAATAGTTTAGTATTCTAGTCTTTACTGCCACAGTCGCAGGACTGACAATATTCAAGTGTGTTGTGAAGATATTTTATATACATGAACAGTGTAGCAGAAACTGTATTTTTAGGCTATTTGCCATTAGGTGACTTGTACCCACTGAGAAATAAACTAGGCAACAATTTTGGAGGCCAAATGAGATGCATTAGGCTCTTAACAACAGGAAGAAACCTCACATGGGTAAACTTTCTGATGAACTTAAAATAAGTACAAGATAATTTGCTGTGGGAACTTGGAAACTTGCAACATCAGGAGAGGAGTTTCTAGGTTCTCATCTGGCCAAACACAGGCACCTCAGTCACTGGGAACATTGCTCCAGTGGACAAGGAGTTCTGCAATCAAGGTACCAGCCCAGGAAACTCAAAGGAACTGGGTACACCTGCTAAAGGTTCAAATGTGACGATAGTGGAGCAACCAATTCAGCAGCTGTTCCTGTATGATCTGAGCCTGGGAGCTTCAGTGTCTTTACTTTAAAAAAAAAATAATACTAAGTCTTAAAAGAATTTTAACAGTATCAAATAAGGTACATGGGGAATAACCTTATAAACTGTAGAGGGTTTTTGTTTTCGTTTTTGGTGTTGTTAGGAAAGGCAATCCAACAGGAATTGTCAATGACTTTGGAACTATTATGAGGTATTGTTAAAATTTTTTCTGTTGCTTACTTTACAGAATGTATGCATATATTTTCCAATTTGTTCAAATGCTTGGCTGAAACCTGAGCCTCCAAAATATTCCTTTTGCACGTTGAAATACCTAGTAATATGTCTTGTGACACAGAACTCCAACATCTTCAGTCCTTCTCAGACACTGTTGTGACTCATGCATATATAGGCTGCTGACATAGTTCCAACCTTAAAGCTGTGTTGGTCAGTCAGTGCCAGCCACTGGTGAGTCTTCATTTTCCAATATCCTTGTCAGTAGCTCCTGAGTCATCCTCTTAGTCATCTTGAATGGAAGCTCTTGTCCTGAGATTACCTAGACAGGTCTTTAAATTCTTACCAAATCTGGTTAGGTTTAGGTCATTAGGACCTAGGTTTTATCCACTACAGAACACAAAGAATCAATCATTTTTCTTTTCATGTTTATATTTGGATCTTTCTCTTAATATCACAAACTCTGCTATTTATGTGGATGTTTAACACTAATTTCAATGGTCATTATGATATATTTTTAAGAGCAGAATAAAATAAATCCTTTAGTATTAAATTATTTTCCATTGTTTCACAGAATTCTCATAAAAGTCTTGTAATGTTATATGCTATTTCCTTGAAAATACATCTGCCATTTTGAAGATAAAATTGAGTATTATTGCAGGGTTTTTAATCACATTTCATACTATGGATTTCAATTGAAATTTGCTTTCCTGGACAGCTGCCTGCTTTCTTTAAACATCCTGGATGTTAAGATTCACTCCAGCATTTGGTTAAATATTAGCTCCAACATTTGCTAGCTGTGTGAACTTATGGGTAGTTACTTGAAATCTCTGTGCCTCAGTTTTCTTTTCTTTTTTTTTTTTTTTGTGAGGAAGATTAGCCCTGAGCTAACATCTGCCACCAATCCTCCTCTTTTTGCTGAGGAAGACTGGCCCTGAGCTAACATCCATGCCCATCTTCCTCTACTTTATATGTGGGACACCTACCATGACATGGCTTGACAAGCCGTGCCATGTCTGCACCTGGGATCCAAACTGGTGAACCCCAGGCCACTGAGTCAGAACATGAGAACTTAACCACTATACCACTGGTCTGGCCCCTGTGCCTCAGTTTTCTTTACAAGAGAATAAGGCTAATAATAATACCTACTGTCTTAGTCCTTTTGAGCTGCTATAACAAAATACCAAAGACTAGGTGGCTTGTAAACACAGACACTTATTTCTCAGTTCTGGAGGTTGGGAGCCCAGGATCAAGGCCACGGCACAGTCGTATTCTGGTGAGGGCCCTCTTGCGTGTTCACAGACACCATCTTTTCTCTGGATCCTTATGTGGTGGAAGGAGAGAGGGATCTCTGTGGGGTCTCTTTTATAGGAATGCTAATTCTGCTCATGAGAGCTCCAACCTCATGACTAAGCACCTCCCAAGGCCCCACCTCCTATCTCCATCACCTTGGGCATAAGGATTTTAACATGTGAATTTCAGGAGGACACAAGCACTCAGACTGTAGTGCCTACTTCATAGGGCTTATTCATGAATGAGCATCAAAGTGCTAATAAAATAAATTAACTAATGTATTATTATTATTATTGCCACCATCACTATCATTATTGTCCATTCTTACTTTGATGATAGTTCAAGGCATGCTGTGGAATTTATTCTTATCAGTAATTTCTGAAAAAATAAAAATGACTCAGAACTTTTAAGCTCTTTTTCTGGGATTATGGCTTTTACTTGAGTCATGATTTCTGGTCTCAAAACCCTTATAAATCAAGCAGATTAATGATAATCAAAGACTTCTCAACAGCGAGTACCCACCACTTACTGAAAATTGAGTTAATGTTCAGTTTCATGAATATCAAGATTCTTTTTTGGACAAAACAGATAAGAGAGAAATAAGGGGGATTTTAATGTCCTCCTCAGACCCATTAACACCAGAAGAAGTCTCATTCAACACTGTCCTGCCTGGTACACTACACTGGCAGGTGAGCATGGAAGGAAGCTGCAGATCAGGCTGCCCCCTGCATCGTCCTGAGGCATCTCCTGCTCAGGGAAATGATAGATAGTAATGAGAACAGCAAACAGATAATGGTCTCAAGAATGGAAAAGGTAATTGACAGAAGAGATAGCTCTGGAAAGGGAGATTGGCAATCCACTGACAATGTGGGAAGAGAAACCTAATTATAGGAGAAACACGAGAGCTTGAATTTGGAGTATTTCAGACCTGTGGCTCATTTTGCACAGAAGGGCACTGTGGGAAATATACAGATAACAAGGTATTGATCACCAGTTTGGCCTCTCAACATACACTTCCAGCTCACGGGACAGGTGCTCCTCAGCAGCTTCAGTTTTGAAACAGTCTTAAATCCCTTCGTTTCCCCATGTGCAGGGTACAGAGAGATGTGTGTAGACAGCTGGAACACTGCTAGACATGAGGCAAAAACTTTGGCAAAACCTAGCCTGATTCATGGCTTCTCTGAATTCCTGAATTTTCCCTCCTAACCCCTTCAAGAAGATGTGGCATCTCCAGAGAGAAGGACTATATCACACACATGATGGGGGCACAGATAAAGGACTTCTGAAATAGTAGTGTCAAGATTGGTGGGCATTTTAAAAAAACTTTTAAATAAGGTATAACAATATTAATCAGAAAAGTTTAAAATCTATTAGGGTACTGCTTGATGAATGTCATGAAGTTAAGGTGCTTGCTTATCTTGAACCCAAATCAAGAAGTTGAACATTATCCAGAAATGCCCTCCAGGGTCCTTTTAGTCATTTCACTTCCAAAGTGAACCATTATCCTGACTTCTAACAGCATATGCTGGCTTTGCCTGTTTCTGAACTTTAGATGCATGAGTTCGTATAGAATGTACTTAGTGTCTGGCTTTTTCACCTCAAGTTATATTTGTGAAATTCCTCAGTGTTGTTACATGTCTTAGGATTTGTTTATTCTTATTGCTTTGTAGTATTCTACTCATGGGCATTTGAGTTGTTCCCAATTTACGGCTAATATTACACATAGTTCTATTATGAACGCTATTGTACATGTCTTTAGTGAGAATATTTATACATTTCTGTTGGGTATAGAATATAGTATTGGAGTTACTGAGCATGCATATGATCATCTTTTGTAAATACCGCCAGTTTTCCGAAGTGTTTGTCTCAATTTACATTCCAAATAGCACTGTATTATGGTTCCTGTTCCATGTTCTTGAAAAAATGTATTATTGCTTATCTTTTTCATGTTTGTTTTTCTAGTGAGTTATGTACTGGTATCACATTGTAGTTTTATTTTTACAATTTTGATAACTTTTAAAGATGAACATATTTTCATAACTCTACTGGCATTTGAAAATATTTTTTGTGACGTGCCTTTGCAAATTCAGTTTTATCCGCTGGGGCTCTCTTTCTTTGTTATTGATTTGTATGCACTCATATATTCTGGATACAGTCATTTGTTGGAAATAAGAATTGCAAATAACTTTGATAAGTCCATAGCTTGCCTTTGAACTCCATTAACAATGTCTTTTTAAGGAAGATTTAATGAATATTAAAAGTTCTTAACTGTAGTCTTCTTTATCAAATTTTCCCTTTATGGCATAGCGCATTTTAAGAAATCTTTGCCTGTCTGAAGTTTAAGGAGATAGTTTCCTGTATTTTCTTCCAAAAGCTTTATTGTTACAGCTTTTTCATTTAGATCTGCAGCTCATCTGGAATTGATATTTGTGTATAGTGTGAGTTAGGAGTCAAGACTCATTTTTTGAAAATCTGACTGGATATCTGATGTACTAGATGTGATTTGTTGGAAAGGCCACCATTTACTCCCCGCGTTGGACATAGCCGACATCTCTCTTACACTCTGATGCCATCACACTTTCAACCATTGTTTACATAATCAATGCTCATGTTTTTTTAACTCATTCAAAAACTAATTATCAAGTGCCATCTATGTTCCAGTCTAGTCACTCTTCTGGGTGCTGGAAATAAAATATTGAACAACTGATAACAATCTTTGCTCTCGTGGAACTTACATTTTCGCAAATATAGACAGAAATAGTGAAATTATCATGTTACCTGGTAGTAAGTGGTAGTAAGTGATACACAGAAAAAATAACCAAGAGGGAGGCTCTCGTGCATCAGCAATTGGGGGAGAATATTGCAATTCTAAACAAGATGTTACAGGACGTTTTTCCCAGGGAAGGGGAAATGAGAGCAAAGACTTGCACAAGGAGAGGGAACAAAGTGCTTCAGGCAGAGGAAGCCGAGAGCAATGTTCTCCGTGAGGTGAAAGCACGTGTGATGGGGAGGTGGGGGGTGACTGGTGGCCCCAGAAAAAATCTGTCCACGTCCTAATCCCCAGGACCTATGACTCGGACCTTATTTGGAAAAAGCTTCTTCGTAGCTGTGATTCAGTTAAGGAACTTGAGCTGAGATAGTATTGAATTATCCAGTGGAGCTTAAATCCAATGAAACAAAGACAGAGGGGAAGGTCATGTGGAGGGGGAGGCAGAGGTTGGACCTTGCAGCCACAAACCCCGTAAACTTGGAGACACCTGGAGTTGGAAGGGTAAGAAAGGGGTCTGTCCTGAGCCTTTGGAGGGGCACCTGCTGCCCACACTGTGGTCTCAGGCTTCCCGTCTCCAGAGCTCTGAAAGAATGGAGTTTTGTGTTTTAAGCCACCAAGTTTCTGGCAATTAGTTACAGCAGCCCTGGTAGATGAGCACGTATGGGAGGTTGGCGTAAGATCACAGAGGCTGTGCGCCTGCGTCGCGGAGACCTGGCTGGGTAGAGAGGTGGTCAGAAAGATGATGAGGAGCCAGACAGGCAGAGGCTAACAAGCTGGTATGGACTTTGGATTTTATTGCAAGTGAGTTGGAAAGTCGGTTGGTATGCATTTCTTTTAACACCAACATTGAGGTACAATCAACACACAAAGAAATGCACATGTTTAACCTGTGCAGTTTGATTATTTTAGACAAATGCACGCACCCATGACACCATCACCACAATCAAGGCAACAGGCAAAACCAACACTCCCAAAGTTTCCTTGTGTTCCTTTGTTTTTGTTTTTTTGTGGTAAGAACACTTAACTTGAGGGACCAGCCCCCTGGCGTAGTGGTTAAGTCCAGTGTGTTCTGCTTTGTTGGCCCGGGGTCCATGGATTTGGATCCCAGGCACAGACCTACGCCACTCGTCAGCCACGCTGTGGTGGTGACCCACATTTGAAATAGAGGAAGGTTGGAACAGATGTTAGCTCAGGGACAATCTTCCTCAAGCAAAGAAAGAGGAAGATTAGCAACAGATATTAGCTCAGAGCCAATCTTCCTCTCCAGAAAAAAAAAAAAAAGAATACTTAACCTGACATCTACCCTCTTAACAAATTTCGAAGTGCACAATGCTGTATGTTAACTATAAGGCCCATGTTGTACAGCAGATCTCTAGAATTTACTCACTCAGCATAACAGAAACTTTATACCCATTGAAAAACAATGCCGTGTTTCCCCAAACCAGGCCCCTGGCCACCACCATTGTATTCTCTGCTTCCATGAGTTTGACTACTTTAGATACCTCATATAAGTGGAATTGTGCAGCAATTGTCCTTCTGTGACTGGCTTATTTCACTCAGCATAATGTCCTCCCGGTGCATCCACGTTGGCACAAAAGGTGGAATTTCCTTTTTCTTTAAAGAGGAATAAGATTCCATTTTATATATATATATCTATATATATATAGATAGATAGATAGATAGATATATGTATGTGTATACACACTACCTTTTCTCTATCCATCAACTGTCTATGAAGACTTGGGTTGTTCTCTTATCTTGACTATTGTGAACAATGCTGCAATGAACATGGGAGTACAGCTATCTCTTCGAGATCTGAATTGAAATTATTTTGTATATATACCAAAAGTGGGATTGCTGGGTCATAGGGTAGTTCTATTTTTAATTTTTTGTGGGACCTTCGTTCTGTTTTCCACAGTGGCTACATCATTTTATATTCCCATCAACAGTATATAAAAGTTCCAATTTCTCTAAATCCTTTCTAATACTTGTTATCTTTTTTTGGGGGGGTGGGTGCGAAGCTATCCTAACAACAGGAGGCGATGTCTCATTGTGGTTTTGATTTGCATTTCCCTGATAACTAGTGATGTTGAACATCTTTTAATATACCTGTTGGTCATTTGAATGTCTTTGGAGAAAATGTCTGTTCAACTTCTTTGTCTATTTTTTTAATCAGGTTATTTTTTTTCTTGCCATTGAGTTGTAGGAGCTCCTTATATATCTTGGAAAATAAATCCTTATCAGATATACACTTTGCAAATATTTTCTCTTTTTTTCATAGGTTGCCTTCTCACTCTGTTAATTGTTTCCTTTGCTGTGCAGCTTTTTAGTTTGATGCAATCCCACTTGTCTATTTTTGCTTTTGTTGCCTATGCTTTTAGGTTTTCATCCAAGAAATCATTGCCAAGGCTAATATAAAGAAGATTTTCCCCAATGTTTTCTTTGAGGATTTTTCCAGTTCCAGGTCTCATGTTTAAGTCTTTAATCCATTTTGAGTTGGTTATTGTGTATGGAGTGAGATAGAGGTCCAATTTCATTCTTTGGCACGTGGTCACCCAGTTTACACAGCACCATTTGTTGAAGAGATTATCTTTCCCTATTGTATATTCTTGGAACCCTTGTCAAAAAAATGTGTATGTGTGGATTTACTTTTTGGCTCACTATTCTGTGCCATTTGTCTATATATCTGTCTTTACGCTAGTACATAGTACCATACTGTTTTAATGACTGTAGCTGTATAATATGTTTTTAAACCAGAAAACGTGATGCCTCCAGTTTTGTTCTTGTTTCTAAAAATCACTTTGGTTACACTAGATCTTTTGTGGCTCCATACACATTTAAGGATGTTTTATCAACCTTTGTAAAAAATGCCATGAAGATTTTGATGGGGAAGGCATCGGATCTGTAGATCACTTTGTGTAGTATGGACATTTTAACAATACTAAATCTTCTGATCTATTAACACAAAATGCCTCTCTATTTATTTGTCTCCTTTAGTTTCTTTCATCAACGTTTTGGAGTTTTCAGAGTACAGCAAAATACAACATAATTATGTTTTGGTCAATGACAGACTGCATATACGATGGTGGGACCATAAGATTATAATGGAGTTGAAAAATTCCTATCGCCTAGTGACTCCATAGCCACTGTAACGTCATAGTGCGATGCATTACTCACGTGTTTGTGTGATGCTGGTGTAAATAAACCTACTGTGTGGCCAGTTGTATAAAAGTATAGCACGGGGTCTGGCAAGGTGGCACAGCAGTTAAGTTCATGTGTTTCACTTTGGCAGCCTGAAGTTCACAGGTTCGGATCCTTGGTGGGGACCCATCCACTGCTTATCAAGCCAAGCTGTGGCAGGCATCCCACATATAAAGTGGAGGAAGATGGGCACAGATGTTAGCTCATGGCAAGTCTTCCTCAACAAAAAGAGGATGATTGGCAGCAGATGTTAGTTCAGGGCTAATCTTCCTCAAGAAAAAAAACAAGTATAGCACATAAAATTATGTACATAGTACTTGGTAATGAAAGTAAATGACTATGTTACTGGCTTATGTATTCACTATGTGATACTTTTTATTGTTATTTTAGGGTGTACTCTTTACACTTATATAGAAAAAGTTTACCGTAAAGCAGTGTGCCATGTTACACTGACAGCAGCCTCACACACCTTGTGTTTACCGTCTCTTGATTGCATCATTCTCTCTTGTGCTTGATTTAATCTTGTGTTATTTTGTTTATTATGGCCCCTAAGCATCCAAAATCCACTGCTAATGTTGCCAGTGAGAGTCACATCAAGTGATTGACCTGGAAACAAAACAAAAAGTGATTAAAGACTGTGAAGGTGGAAAATCAGTGACGGTTATTGCTCGCCAGTCAGGCATGTCCCATTCCACCACACATATGCTCTTGAAAAACAACCACAAAGTGATGGAAGCTGTTAAAGCATCTGCTTCATCGTAGGCAGTGAGACTAACAAAAATTCAAGAAGAGCCTATGTCAGACATGCAGAAACTTCTAGTGACCTGGACTGAAGACAAGAAACAGAAGCACATCCGTCTCAGCACCATGATGATCAAGGCCAAAGCAAGACTTTGTTTGTGATGATGACGGAAAAGGCTGAACCCAACTCCGACGTTGAATTTACTGCTCGCTCTGGGTGGTTTAAAAGATTCAAGAATCTTTATTCATTACATAATGTGAAAGTGAGGGGTGAGGCTGTGGGTGTTGATGTGAAGGCAGCTTAAGAATTTTTGGAAACTCTAGATAAGCTGATTGTGGAGGAAAATTACTTGCCAGAACAAATATTCAATATGAATGAAACCTCCCTATTCTGGAAACAGATGCCTGAAAGGACTTTCATCCATAAGGAGGCCACATCAATGCCAGGTTTCAAGGCTTTTAAGGATAGGATAACAGTCTCGTTTGGGGACAATGCTGTAGACACAAACAAAATGGAAGCCCTTTGTGATTTGCTACAGTGAGAACTCCAGGACCTTCAAGCATATCGATGAGCACACACTGCCAGTGCACTACAGGAGCAATAAGTTGCATCATGGATGACTCAGCTCCTCTTCCAGGATGCCCACCCGAATTGCCACGCCAGCAAAATGGAGAAGTACTCTTTGGAGAATAAGACCTTTTGAGATTTTGCTTATTGTTGATAATGCTCCTAGACATTCTTCATTATTGGTGATCTTCATCCCAATAGCAAAGTGGTGTTTCTCCCTGCAAACATCACCTGTTTGATCCAACCAATGGTCGAAGGAGTTATAGCAGCTTTTAAGGCCTACGACCTGAGTCTTTCCCACGCTATTGCTGCAACCGAGAAGACACTGATGTAATTCTGGAAGGATTACAGCATCTGTGACTGCATCACAACCTTGCTTGGGTTTGGGGTGATGTCACCAAGGAGCATATGAATCGCATCTGGAAGAAGACACTCAAGAGGTTTGTCCATGACTCTAAAGGATTTGCCAAGGTTGAGGAGGCTGCAAAAATAAACAAGGCTGTGGCTGAGATAGCAAACAACTTTCACCTGGGTGTGGATAAGGATGCCAGTGAGGAGCTCCTGCAGGTGGTTCCTGAGGAGTTGACTGATGAGGAGTGGTTGGAACCAAAGCAGGAACACATGGCTGAAGAAGAGGCAAGAGAGAAGGAAACGGCAGGAAAAGAAAAAGAAGAACCCCAAGAAAATTCACAGTGAAGCTTTAGAAGAATCTTTTGCAGGCCCCAACAAGCTCCTTAAAAAGTTTGAAAACATGGACCCCAACACCAAAAGGTTTTCCTTAATAGAGAGGAATGTTCATGGTGCATTGTGTGCTTACAAGCAAATCCATGATGGAAAAAAGAAACAAACCAAGCAAACCACCATGGACGTATTTCTGAAAAGGGTGACCCCTCCTCAAGAAGAGCCTCAGGCAGGCCCCTCAGGACGTGTTCCAGAATAAGGCATTGTTATCATAGGCGATGATGGCTCCATGCAGCTTATTTCCTCTGAAGACCTCCCAGTGGGACAGATGTGGAGGTGGAAGACAGTGGTATTGATGATCCTGACTCCGTGTAGGTCCAGGTTAATGTGTGTTTGTGGCTTAGTTTTTAACAAAAATAATGTAAGAAGTAAAAAAAAAAATAAATAAAATTTTAAAATAGAGAAAGCTTATAGAATAAGGATATAGAGAAAGAAAATATTTTTGTACAGCTGTACAATGTGTTGTTTTTCTTTTTCTTTGTTTTAAAGCAGAGCTGTAGTTTTTTTTTTTTTTTTTAAAGATTGGCACCTGGGGTAACATCTGTTGCCAATCTTCTTCTTCTTTTTTTTCTTTTCTTCTTCTTGTCCTCAAAGCCCTCCGGTACATAGTTGTATATTCTAGTTGTGAGTGCTTCTGGTTGTGCTATGTGGGACACTGCCTCAGCATGACCTCACGTGCAGTGCCATGTCTGCGCCCAGGATCTGAACCAGAGTAACCTGCAGCACCGAAGCAGAGCGCACAAACTTAACCACGTGGCCATGGGGCTGCCCCATGTGTTTGTATTTTAAGCTAGGTGGCATTGTTACAAAAGGGTCAAAAAGTTTAAAAAAATTAAAAACTTCATAAAGTAAAAAAGTTATCGTAAGCTAAGGTTAATTTATTATTGAAGAAAGGAAAATATTTTTAAAGTAAATTTAGTGTAGCCTAAGTGTACAGTGTTTATAAAGTCGACAGTTAGATACAGTGATGTCCTAGGCCTTCAGGTTCACTCACTCACTGACTCACCCAGAGCAACTTCCAGTCCTTTAGGCTCCATTCATGGTAAGTGCCCTATACAAGTGTACTATTTTTTATCTTTTATACCATGTTTTTACTGTACCTTTTCTATGTTTAGATATGTTTAGATACGTCAATACAATTGCCTACAGTATTCAGACAGTAACATACTGTACAGGTTTGTAGCCCAGGAGCAAGAGGCTATATCACACAGCCTGGGTGTGCAGCAGGCTATACCATCTAGGTTTGTGCAAGTCACTCTATGACGTTCACACGAGGAACAATCGCCTAACGACACGTTTCTCAGAATATATCCCCATCGTTAAGCAATGCGTGTCTGTAAAAGGCTTTCACCTCATTGAGTAAGTTTATTCCTAAGTATTTCATTAATTTTGATGCTATTGTAAGTTGGACTGCTTTCTTAATTTCCTTTACAGTTGTATCTTTGTTTGCATATAGAAATACAACTGAATTTTGTATGTTGATTTTGTGTTCTGCAACTTCGCTAAATCATATTAGTTTTAACAGGTTTTTTGTGGACTGTTTAGGATTTCTACAAAGAAGATCCTATCATTTGCAAACAGATAATTTTACTGCATCCTTTCTGATTTTGATGTCTTTTCTTATTCTTATGTAATTTACTTGGCTAAGACTTCCAGCACTATGTACAATAGATGTGATAAGACTTGGCATCCTTGTCTTGTTCCTTATCTTAGAGGAAAGCTTTCAATTTTTCACTGTTGAGTATGATGTTAGCTGTGGGTTTTCATATACCGCATTTATTATTATGAGTTTCATTCCTTCTGTAACTAGTTTTTTGAGTGTTTTTATCAGGAAAGTGTGTTGAATATTGCCAAATGCTCTTTCTGAATACATTGAGATGGTCATATGACTTTTGTCCTTCATCCTGTTAGTGTGGTATATCACGTTTACTGACTTGCTTATGTTGAACAATTGTTGCCTCTCAGGGCTAGATCCCACTGTGTAATAGTGTATGATTCTTTTAATGTGCTGTTGAATTTGGTTTACTAGTATTTTTTTTTTTTAAGGATTTTTGCATCTATGTTCATCAAAGATATTGGCTTGTAATTTTCTTTTCTTGTAGTGTCCTTGTCTTCCTTTAATATCAGAATAACATTGACCTCATAAAATAAGTTTGGGAATGTTCCCTCCTCTTCAGTCTTTTGGAAGAATTTGAAAAGAATTGGCATTAATTCTCTTTGTTTGGTGGAATTCACCAGCACAACCAACTTGCCCTGGGTGTTTATTTGTTGAGATGTTTTTCATTACTGATTCAATCTCTAGTCTGTTCAAATTTTCTATTTCTTCCTGATTCAGTCTTTGTAGATTATATGTTTTAGGAACTTATCAATTTCTTCCAGGCTTTTCAATTTTTTTGGTGTATAATTGCTCGTAAAAGTCTCATACGATACTTTTCATTTTTGTGGCATCAGTTCTAATGTCTAGTTTTTCATTTCTGATTTTATTGAGTTTTCTCTTTTTTTTCTTAGTCTAGGTAGACATTTATCAGTTTGTTGATATTTTCAAAATAACCAACTCTCGGTTTTGTTGATTTTTTTCTGTTTGTTTTCCTAGTCTCTATTTTATTTATCCCTGCTCTAATCTTTATTATTTCCTTCTTTCTGATAATTTTGAGCTTATCTTGTCCTTATTTTGCTAGTTCTTAGATGTATAAAATTGCATTGCTTTTTCTAGATCTTTCTTCCTTTTATTATAGGGGTTTATTGCTACAAACCTCCCTCTTAGTACTGCTTTTGTTTCATCCCCAAATTTTTCTATGGTCCATATTCATTTTCAATTGACACATTTGTTATTTAGGAGTGTATTATTTAATTTCCACATATTTTTAAATTTTCCTAGTTTTATTCTTATTGATTTCTAGTTTCATAACACTGTGGTAGGAAGAGATACTTTGTATGATTTCAATGTTCTTAAATTTGTTAAGACCTGTTTTGTGACCTGATATGATCTATCCTGGAGAATATTCTGTGTGCTTGAGAAAAATGTACATTTTGTTATTGGGTGAAATGATTTGTATGTTTGTTACATCTGTTTTGTCTATTGTGTTGTTTATGTCCTGCTTCCTCATTGATTTTCAATCTAGGTGTTCCATCCACTGTTGAAAGTGGATTATGAAGCCTCCTACCAATCTCATATTGCTATTTCTGTCTTCAGTTCTGTTAATAATGATTTTGTGTATTTAACCACTCTTAAGTTGGATACATATATGTTTATAATTGTTATTTTTTCCTTATGAACGGATCCTTTAATTGTTACCTAATTTTCTTCATTGTCCCATGTGATAAGTTTTTACCTAAATTCTATTTTTTCTGATATAAGTATAGCTACCCTGCTCTCTTTTGTTTACCCTTTGCATGGAATATCTTCTTTTATCCTTCACTTTCAACCCATGTGTGTGACTAAACTAAAGTGGCCTCCTATGGGCAGCATGTAGTTGGGTCTCCATCCACTATCCATTCATTTACTCCATGTCTTTTGATTGGCGTTCTTTAATTCATTTACATTTAAAATAATTATTCATAGGGAAACACTATTGTCATTTTGTTCATTGGTTTTTGTCTGGTTTTTAGTTCTTTTGTTCAAATTTTCCTCCCTAGCTGTTTACTTTTGTCTTTTGTTGATTTTTTGTTGTGATAATCTTTAATTCCTTTCTCTTTTTCTTTTGAGGACCTTCTGTATGTATTGTTTTGTGGTTACCATGAAGCTTCCATAAGTATCATATTTTTTACCATCCATTTTAAACTGATAACCTACAAAAACTCCGCACTTATACTTCTAGTCCCTCATACTTGTTATTTTTGTCACAATTTGTATCATTGCCTTTTGGAAACTTATTAGTGAGTTTTTTAGTTATAGTTAGTTTCAATATTTTTGTCTTTTAATTTTTATACTAAAATTAAAAGTGATTTACACCTCACCATTACAGTATTCTGTACTTATTTGTATATTTATCTTTACCAGTGAGTTTTATGATTTCACGTCCTTTCGTCTTGCTGGTTTGTGTCCTTTCGTTTCAACTTGAAGGCCTCCCTTTGGCATTTCTTGTAATGCAGGTCCTGTGGTAACAAACTCCTTCTGCTTTTGTTTGTCTGGAGAAGAATTTACCTCTACTTCATTTACGAGGAATGGTTTTGCAGGAGATAGCATTCCTGGTTGGTAGTTTTTTTCTTTCAGCACTTTGAAGATACCATTCCATTCCCTTCTGACATGTAAGTGTTTGTCTAGAAAACCCACTGACGGTTACAAAGCCTCTTTGGATGTGATGAGTCACCTTTTTCTTGTTGCTTTCAAAATTCTCTCTTTGTCTTTCAATTTTGACAATTTAATCATACTGTGCCTTGGTGTAGACTTCTTTGGATCCATCATATTAGGTTTCTTTTGGCTTTATAAATATGGATGTCCATTTCCCTTCCCAGATTTGAGATATTTTCAGCCGTTATTTCTTTAAATAATTTTTCTGCCTCTTTCTCTCTTTTCTGCTTCTGGGAGTCCCAAGAGGCATATATTAGTTCATTTATTTATATTCCATAAGCCTGCAGGCTCTCTTCACTTCTTTCATTTTGCTGGAGTTCTCTGATTCTTCTTCTTTACCAAATCTATTGTTCAAGCTCTCTGTTGAATATTTTAGTTCAGTTATTGTACTCTTCTGCTCCAGAATTTCTGTTTGTTTCTTTTTCACAGTTTCTCTCTCTCTCTGTTGATATTCCCATTTTCCACATGTATCGTTTCTTGATTTTGTTGAGTTGTCTATGTGTGCTCTCTTGTAGCTTACTGAGCTTCTTTTAGATGATTATTTTGAATTCTTTGTCAGTGAATTTATTTAGGGTTGTTTGCTGAAGATTTATTTTGTCCCTTTTGTAGTATCATATTTCCCAGATTCTTCATGTCCCTTGTGGTTTTGCATTGGTCTGCACATTTGAAGAAGCAGCCACTTCTTCAAGTCTTTTTGGACTGGTTTTGATTGGGAAAGACTTTCACCAATCAGCCCAGCTAGAGAATCTGGGAACCTCTCACACATTTTCTGTGGGTGTGCACAATCCATCTCCTTGCTGCAGGAGAAGTTTCAAGGTCGTGTGCACTTTCCCAATCCCACAGAGCCATGGAGGCTGCCTTAAACCTCCCACCCCTTTTCTCTAGAGCAGCGGACATAAATGTGGAACATTGAGGGCAAGTTACATTTCTCTCCTTTCCTCTTGAAGGAGAAGGTACTGTGTTTTATGCCTTCTGCCTATTCCACAGATCTGTGCCAGCTTCTGAGAGCCGCCTGCCCCTTTTCCCTAGGACAGTACACTGAAATCCCAGGACACTGGGTACAAGCTCCACTTCTCCCCCTCCCCACTGAAGGAGGAGCCTCAGCATTGTGTGGCTCCTCTCAGTCCCACAGTGTCAGCATGGCTGCTGAGGGCTGCTTACCCCTTTTCCTTGGTGGAGGGCACTGGAGTTCTGGCAACCTGGGTGCAGGCTCCACTTCTCTCCTTTCCTCCTTCAGGAGGAGTCTCAGGATTGTGCAACTGTTTTGCCCTTTGTAATACCCTTGTGTCTTGATGCTTAAAGCATCCTAGCCTACTTCTTTTTAAGAATAAAACCTGCTATACATTTTTTGCTGCTTATTCATTGACCATTTCCAGACCTTAAGAATCTACAAAATCCTGTTGATGACTTGTCCCCCACTTCTTCAGGCTCTATTTTTCTTATCTTACCCCTGAAATTTTTCTGCTTAGGTTGTCATATCTATGGCTTAAACTTCTGAGCCCTACCCTTCCTTGTCCTTGTTGGAGTTTGAATTACTCTCTAACTCCATGGAGATCTTAAAGTATCCACTTCAGCCTCAGAAGTTTTCTGAGACATCTCATAAATTTTCATTTTGTAATATCGTAAGCGAACTAAATTGCAGTAGCATCTCTGAACTTTAGTGCTATTTCACAGTCTATAATAAGATCAACCTATTCTAATTTGAAATATAACACCAGATCCATGGTTTTCTAACAGCAAGATGGTACCATCTGGCACACTATTAGTGCAAGACACTGAGGTTTTATGTGACATGCATATCATTGGGATATATACAAGTTTTCATCCAAAAACTGACATTTGCTATGATTAGTTTGTCAACTTACTATAACTCATTATAATAATAGAAAAATATTATGGCATTTCAAAAATGCAAATAATATGACGAGTGTCATTTTCTTAATGAGAATTAGTTACACCACATCTAGAAGTCATTGATATTCCCAGGGGACCCATGAAAAGATCAAGAGCAATGAGAAAACTATTGTCTGCAAAATTAACATCATAGTCATATTGTCTAGCAGTAAGATAAAAAAAAAGTACATTTTCTGTCATTTTTTTGAAAGTTTTAAGAACTGCCTTCAAAACCAGTGAATGAGTGTGACATTATCTTCAATTCGAAGTCATAATATGTTCATCAACTTTTTCTTTCCAATTTCCTCATGTTTCTTGTGCTTCACTTTTTCAGAGTCTGAGCTGTGCCTGTTTGATAGTTGTTTGCCTCAAACATTAGATCTTCAGTGTTTGATTTTTCCTTAGAGTCCTGAAATAGTTGTGACTTACTGAAGTTCCCCATTTCATCTTGATTTATTTGGTTTCAAATATGATCTTTGGAAAATGCTAAAGATCAAGAGAAAGTATGTCAGAAGGAGAAAAGCCTAAAATAAAAAAATTCTAGCAAGTGGTTTTATAAAGATATAATATTTTTGAATTTTTTGGAAGAAAGCATTATTTTTCTGTGCATAAATTATTTCAAAAATATGGTACTGAAATAACCCACAGTCTGTTTTTTTCCGGAATGCTAAGAAAATAACCAGAAGTGAAAGTTGATATTTTCACTTTTCTGTGTAAGCTATTTTTTTCCACGTAACTCTGATCCATACAGATAGTATATCAGGAAAATATTGGGAATTTTGTTAGAGTAGCAGATAAACTCAGCTTATAAATCCATACTCTTTTTTTCTGCCTATATTCATATGTAAAAGTAAAAAGAATTAGAATGTAAAAAAGAAAAAAAAAAATGACTGTTGTAATATTTTAGTTTGGTGCTCATTTCTAGAAAATGATAGATGTTATTAAGCTTTGTGTATTTAAAGTTTCTAGTCAGCTATCTGGATGACACAGTAGAAAAAGTTATTAGATTCATTTTGGAGACTATGTCATCTACTGACCTCATGTTTTCCTGAGCTCTTGTGAGTTTATGTATTGGTCATTTCCTTGCCCCTAAGGATTTGTTGTAAGAAGCAGGTTTAGAGAACAAAATTTTATAGAAAGAGAGCTAAATGCTTATATGGACAGCTCAAAGCTAAAATATATCCTTGTCTCTTTATATACCAGCATGTCTTGAACCTTCAGGTTTGACATTCTTTTCCTGCTACGTAAGATTAACATATTGGCCCAAATTTTTATCAAGGAAAAGCAAAAGTATTACATATTAAATATTTCTGAGGTTATCTGTCTTCTTTCTTTATTAACTTTTTTTCTGTGTAGGAAAAGAGAATAATCAAAACAGAAAATTAGTAAGCGTTGATGTGTAATATCACAGAATTGAGACGATAATGGAATGGTAATTAACATTTCTCTTTCTACATGAATACTATGTATACACTATAAAACATACTTTTAGAGTTATAAGAGAAGGCTTAGCAAAATGCCGATTATTTTTTATTTCAATACTAACTATAGAATGAAAAATATTATGAGTATTTTCAATGTAACATGGCTAATGACAAAAACCCTAGGTAAAAGAAAGAAAGAACCAGCATAGATGTAACATGGATCATCCCCAGGAGAGAAGATGGAACAATTTCCTTTTGCTTTTTCTCTTAAAACACCGTGATTTTACCCAAGAAATTTTGTTAGCAGCCCTTTCTGTTGCAACTGGTGTGATGAACATACTTTTTTCCCAAGTTCACAGCTCTGCAATATCTCTCATTTGTATTAAACTTTAAAGTCCTTGAGGAAATTACAATCCGTGTGTCTCCTTTCATTGTCTCTAATTTAGCAAATAACATTTCTAGAGTTGAACAGAGTTAAATACTTTCCTGCTCAACTTGCTGCCCACGGGATGACTTACTCCAACCTCTGTGAGACCCTTCTAATCATAAGATCAAAATGAGTTTGTAAACTTTGGGGGGTACGTATTTTGTCTTCCTAACAAGTGCACGTCAAAGTGACTGACATACAGTGATCATTGAATAAGTACTCACTAAGTAGACAGGTTTCTGGATTAGCCATCAGGCAGCTGCAATTGTTAGAAATATCCAGTGTGTTCGCTGTGTTCAGGATCACATATTGGATCAGCACTTGTCATAATTAATATCATCTAAGTCAGTTTCTTTTAAGTTATATCTCTCCTCATCTCATTTCTTTTTAAAGGATTTCCACATGATATGCTTTCAATCCTGTCCCTCAGCAGAATGTCTGTAGGTAGGTCTCATCCGGAAGCCCAATGACTCTGAACAGTTTCTACATATTTGTTGCCGTCTTTTAGTAGTCCTCAAGCTCTTCTCCATCCTCTGTGGGACCCTATCAAGGCAGCTCTTGCTTGCAATATCTTCTTCCACTTCTTCTCTAGGAAAGTCCTTCTATCTTATCATATTCTGTGAGAGGGAATATACTATCTCCTGCTAACTAGAATGACAACATAATCATATGAACTAAATTATCCTGATGTGATACATAATAGACCACTGTAACCAAAGTAGACCTCACATGTCTGCACCTAGTCCTTAGGAGTAAGCCCAATGACGCAATTTCAGGGGCTACGGTAGGTGATGGAGGAAATAAGTTTAGTCAGAGATTATTTCAAGGCACAGCTGCTACCTTAAGCAATTGAGAAATTTCATTGCCTCCATTATGCAAACAAGACATATTATCTATAACTCAAGTAGAGAGTTAATGAAAATGTCCCCAACCCCATCACTCTTAGACTCACAGCATCCTTTCTTTCCTCCCAACATCCCACTTTCCATTTTGAAAGACCAGCACTGTTCCTGCTATCATCCCTCACTTGGCAATAAGACACCTCATTTAATGTTTGACAAAACCCTAGCACTGTACTACTGACAGTACATCAGCAACAATAATTATAGGTAAAATTTATTAAGCACTTAGTATGTGCTTGGCACTGCTCTAAATTCTAGTATACGTATTTCATCAATCTTCACAAAAATCCTATTTGTGAAGTATGCATTATTATTTACATATTTTATAGCTATCTTACACAGGAAACTGAAACATAGATTAATTATGCTACTTGTCACATCTGCTCATTATATAAGCATATTTTATATGCTTATATAATGAGCAACCTATGTATTTAATGATTACACAAATAGAACTGGGTTCCAGGAAATAATGCTTTAAAACCCCTGCTGTACCCTATACAATTCTGCTAATTTAGAGCACCAGATCACTGAGACTACAAAATTTAGAAGCAGGAGTTAAATCAGATGGGTTATTGACACGATTCCTTTGATAGTCCGTGTATTCTTAGGAATTACATGTTTTATAATAACAATGACAATTTTCCAAATGTAGTCTTTGACCCTTCACTTTTTTTCAAGCTGTATTAGCTTTCTGCTGGCTTCCCTGTCTTTATTAAATGTTCTGGATCTTATGGTTTTAGCTTCACTTTCACTCTCATTAGCACAATCAAATCATTGCTTGATTCTTGGGTCTTTAAAGTCTTCCTGGTCAGCGCCTCTCTCATTCCTTGTAGAAGGCATTATAGCCCTATTCTCAATTTGCTCAATAGTCCTCACTCTGTCCTCATGCTCCTCCCAGTAGACAAACATGTGTCATTATACAGATATTGCAGAAGCTCTCAGGTACAGATGACCTTGACTTCTCTTCCACTCTGCTCCCCAATAAACTCCACTGCATCATTGCTCATTTTTACCTCTGATCTCATAGGAAATGGTAAGGCTCTTCCTCAATCAAGATTATGTCTTCAGCCTGTCCCTTGAACTCATTCCCTTCCTCATGATCGTATTTTTTTCAATTTCCCTCCTTCTTCAGTCATATTCAAAAATCTCCCTCCCTGCCGTGTTTTTCTTTTCTGCCATATTAAATTGCATAGAAAACAACTCTCGTTCCATCCCACATCACCATTGACTCTTCCCTTCTTGCCTTCTTAGCTAAGCATCTTGAAATTGTAGATCACTTTATTCTTTCCACTTCCTTGCCTCCCATAAGCCTTTTACTGTGTGGAGAGTTTGGCTTCTAACTTTACCACTTAATGGGAACTGCTGTTTCTAAGGTTGCTATTATCTTCTAGTTGCTGAAGCCACTGGTTACTTTTCAGTTTTTGTCTACTTGACATCTCTGCTGCATTTGACTGTTGAGAAATCTGTTCTTGAAATTCCTCTTTTACTTTCTTGGTCAACATAAGCGTAATGCTCATATTTTTGAAATGTCTCATTAGATTACATCACCAGCTTCTCTTCCTCAGTCAACGCTTAAGACACAATATTTCCTTGTTACCATCCTTAACTCTCTTCTCTTCTCACTTAGTGTCCTTGGATACATTTATTTGTATCCATGATATCATCTAAATATATATGTGATTATTCTCAAATATTTTTTGTGATAAAAATTCATTTATCCAACCTACTTTAGGTATCTGAAGCTGGATATACCTATGCACTTCAAATGTTTATAATACCTTTATATATTTCTTTCTTAAGTATTATACTATTCCACCTTCCACATGAAAAGAGAAAACTCTACTTAGCACTGTGCTTGATGCACTATAAGAAATTATTACCTGGAAGTTGTTTTACTTATTACGCCCATAGCAGCATCTGTCTCCCGTGTTTCTGTCTGATGACACCTACAGTTCCACATGGGAAACCATGCCATTTAAGCATCTTTATCTTGCTCTTTCACGGCAGACTTTTACTCATTTCCTTTAAGACTTTGCTTAACTTTCACCTGTTTCATGGCACCTGTATTAAGATTCTATAACTACCATAACAAATTACTACAAAGTTAGTGGCTTAAATAACAAGAATTTACCATCTAACAGTTCTGTCGGTCAGAAATCTGACACTGGTCTCCCCGGGCTAACGTCAAGGCATTGGTGGCTGCATTTCTTTCTGGAGGCTCTGGGAAAGACCTGTTTTCTTGCTCATTTGAGTTGTTGGTAGAATTTATTCCCATGCAGTCATGGAAGTGAGCTCTCAATTTCCTTTTTGGCTGTCATCTGAGGTCTACTTGTAGCTCCCAGAGACCTCTGTCTAGTCCATGTTTGTAGCCCCTACATCTTAGAAACAGCAATGAGGCATCAAATCTATCTCATCCTATCATCTCTCTGACTCAGCCCAGACAGGTTCTTCACTCCCAACGACTCATTAGAGTGATCAGATTGGGCTCACCCTGACAAGCAAGGAAAATCTCCTGATCCCTGAGGTTCTACCCTTAGTCACCTTTGGAAGTTCTCTTTTCCCATGTGAAGGAACGTAGTCACAGATGCCAGGAGTTAGGGCAAGGACATCTTTGGGGGGGTCCATTATTCTGCCTACCGTAGTCTGCCCTCTAGTTCCCAAAGCTTTGTACCCACCTCAAATATATTTACCTCATCCTGAAGTCACCTAAGGTCTTAACCCATGATATCACCAACTCAAGGTCCAAAATCTCCTCTAAGTTATATTAGCTCAAAAATTCCAAACCTCATCGTGTATATCATACAAATTTAGTTTGGTGAAGCTCTGGTTCTAATTGGAGCACAATTAATCTTCATCTGTGGCCCTGTGAAACTAAAGAAACCAGGTATTCACTCCCCAGTGATGAGACAGGCATAGGATAACATTTATGGACATCCCGGTTCAAAAAGGGAGAAAATGGAAAGAAGAAAGGAGTTATAGTCCCAAGCAATTCCAAAATACATTCAAGCAAACTCCACTGGGTAACAAGCGGTGGGGATAATTTTCTATGGTTTCTGGGTCTGCCCTTTGGGCTCACAGATCCACCTTCTGAGCTATCCTTCCTTTATCATGACAGGTACCATGTATTTTCAGTGAGTTAGTTATCAGCCTGTCTCCTGTTTGTAGAATTCTGGGATTCTGACACTCTTTTTTCTTTAAATTCTCTCTGTCTCAGTCCACTCCAGGTGCACTTCTGCTGATGTAACAGTCTCAAGAACTTAGTGGATTTCCTGTGTATATCCCATGTATTCACTCCACTGGCCAAGAGGTTCGTCCACAGATCTTTCCCAGATAATCCCCTTCCTATTTTTGGCTTTCTCTGAGATCTCTGAGAGACAAATTTTAAGCTTCTAAGACACTCTCTTATTTGATTGAAGAGATCTGAGTCACACCTTCAGTCTCTTCAAAGAAACTTTTCTATTGCTGAATACTCTGATCTTTCGAGGCACTAGTGAAAGGTTGTATAGCCACACTCTCAAGTTTTTCTCTAAGGTACGCTTTCCAGATAGTGAATCTCTTAATTTTAGTCTTTGGCCTTCTGGATAGGCTGAAAACTTCCTAAGTTTTCATCTTGTTTTCTTTTTGTTTGATAATTATTCCCTCATCTTATCTTTCTCCTTTCACATTTTGTTTTAAGCAGTAAGAAAAAACCAGGCTGCACCTTCAACACTTTTCTTGGAAATTTCCTCACCTCTAGCACTCACTATGTTTCTACGTTTACATCTCCCATTAGACTGTGAGCTCCCTGTGAACAGACGAGTCCCAGAAATCTTTGTGTTTCCAGCACATATCATTGCTTAATAAACACTTTTAATAGAACCCTCTTTAATAAACACTTGTTAATTAAACGAATGCAAATAATTTATTCAACAACCTCTTCTCCACTTCCATTCTCTCATTGGCTATAATAATAGGCAAATGTTTCAATTGTGGGTAGTTTACAGCATGATCTCTCTAATTGGAGAGGTAATTATAAATATGATGAACTTGAAGTTACAATCAAAACAGTCTATATAATTGTTTTATTCAACTGATATAAATGTGTGTGAAAATTGAAATTCCTTTCCTTGAAAATGCTACATATTCACTTTAAACAAACCTTTAGATCTATACAACCATATTGTGCTGCCTCCACATTAAATGATGGATTTCTAAATAGGGTTATTCTTTTTTTAACATCATTTTAAAAAGAATTTCAATATTCAAAACAGAATAGGAAAAGTAGACAATGAAGCAGCTTTGGTGAGTTGAATTATCCTTTTTTTCACTATAAAATAAAACTTTCTGTGTAACAATTCTCTGAGACTCTTTTATCCCTCAGATGATGATTTCTATATAACATGTAGAACGAAGTCATCTTGTTAAAGGTAATTGTGCCATTTTTAACGATATAACTTCTAAAACACTAGCACTAAATTTTTGCATGTAATATGTGTTTTATATGTAAAAGTCATAACTGTTCAGAAAGACTAATGTTGATATTTATTAACTGGAGTGCTAAGGAAAAAAATCATATAAACATAAATCTCTTCCAAAATTCTTTAAGCCACTGAACTGCTGACTATCTGGACAGAGGAGCCACATGACTCAACAAAATTAATAGCTTATCAGACGTGTAAGATAATTTAGCACATACCTACCTAACAGCAAATAATGCAATCAGATTTTTGTTGCATTTAAAAATTTTCCTTCCTATCAACTCATTTGATATGTACAACTGTTAGAGATGGAGTTTTAAATACAGTCTTCATTTAAAATAAATTTTCTTTACCTCAAAGTAGAAAGACAAAATTATTAAAATGAACTATCATAAAGCTTTCATTTTCAGTAATACAATATCTTTGCAATACATTAACGCTAATTTTATGCACAATCCTGGATTATAATTTTATATTTACTATTAAGACTTTATTTATTTGAAAATGTTATACATGTGTTCACGTAAAAGAATAGTATTTTAGATATTTCAGATATACAAAATAAATACATTTTAAATAAAAGTAGTTTTCAGGTTATTTATGACAGTATCAGAATATAGAGTCATTTGCTTGGTTTGTTCAATGTAAAATATATTGTATGTTCTATGGACAATCTTTCTGTTAATCAACTAAGCTAATGATGTTTTATGTTTGTACAGCGTTAAGGCATGGATAACGGTGATTATTAAGTGGTTATAATATGAGTTGAATCCAACAGAATGAAATAAATAAAACTAATAGAAAAACTTATGGGGGACAAAAGGATTTAACCTTTCCTTAGAAACAGTTGAATGTAGAGAATTAAAAAAGAATATCTACATTAAAAAGGACGTCTTTTCTGCTGCTGAATGTGCTTCTTGGTTCAGAGGGGGTGGCATTACATCCTACATCCCAGCACTGGCGCAATCTGTTCCTGACAGGACCATCCATCTGTTTAGCCCGAACAACCCTGCGGTTGCTTGTGTGCTTATGCACAGATGTAAGTAGGAGGTTGACTACAGGTTTTCTGACTTACACTTGAATCCAAGCTAATGTGACACATTTGCAAGCAGAGCTGCACATGTTCTGGTCTAATTGGGAAATCTCTCCTTTGACTTTCAGGGTAGCACAGAGGCAGAGACTCTGCGTCTAAACAGACCCAGATTCTGAACAGACCTGACGCTGCTGGGAGGAGGCTGGAGATGAGGTAAGGGACCAGAGGCTGGCAGGAAGCAGCTGGCCTCCTTTGCACATTCTCCCTTCAGCACTGATGGGAGGTGGAGGCCTTGGGAAGGGTCTGTGGACTCTAAATGATCCAAGACGTCCTAAAGGTACAAAGTAATTAGGGCCCACTTTGTTCCCATAGCTGCGATAGACACGCTCCTAACATTCCTGCGATGCTCTAGCTGTTTTCACTTGATATTTTTGGATCCTAGAATTATTTGCACAGTAGGAATGGTATTTTTTGGTTGGAAAATTGAAATATCTGGGGCACAAATCAGACACTGGACTTCATTCACACTCCTCCTCTAGATCTTAGCCAAGACACCCTATAAGCTATGTTGGATATCGCACAATGTTTATAAGTGCAAAGTGTACCAAACATGTGTTAAGCACTTAAAAACTCTGCGAGTGTGGAGTGGCACTCCAGCCTGCTTTATACTAGAGCATTCTGCCTCCCAAAATGTTTGGATTGCTGGTGGTAACTGCGTTACAAGTGAAAACTGGGCTCCTCAGTTCTCAGAATACTTGCTGTGATCCAAGCATATCCCATCTCCACATCTTTGCCCGTGCTCCTTTCTCTGTACCTTATACCTTCTTAGGCTGTTTAAATAGTGTTAAGTTTCAGCTCAAATGTCCTCTACTCCAGGAAGCCTTCCAGGATCCTCTCAGTTGATATTAATCATTTACCACAGCACTTTGTTTTTATTTGTTAATGTCGGGCATCCAAGCTGAATCCTGCCATTCCTGTATATTTGTATTTTCCAGTAGACTCTGATATCATATTTCTGTTTGTGTGACTCTATTTCTTAGTAAAGGATCTTCAATACAGTATGATCTCTATAAATGCTGACGGGGTTGAATTTTAGATATTCAAGAAATGCAAGTTCCAGTAAAGCTTTTGTGTAACTGTATTCAGGGAGTTCAGTTTCAAAAACAAGTAGAGCTCTTACAATTCTTATGAAACTTACATTTGATTACCCTTGATAGTTTAAAAATACTTCTATAAGAAATATGTATGTGCAAATGCAAGAGTCCACTAAAAACCAAAAAAAGAGCTGCGAACACTAGGGTGAGTGATGTGCGATGTGAGCGGGGAAGGAAACAGCAAGTAGAAATCATCTAAGAAAGGGAGGAATATTGTTTTTCAGGGAGTACTCAGAATATAGGTTGCTCTCTTCCTGACGAATATCTGGAAAATCTCAGGGAGAGAAGGAGAGAGATCTTACAATAGCAAAGAGGAGACAGTGTTCCCGTTTCCATCGACCTTAACAAGCATTCCTGAGGGTACGTTAGAGGAGAACTGCACTTCAGAGGTCTCTGCATTGTAACGGTGGTGTGAAGTAACAAGGAACAACAAAATGGAGCACTTATTTCCAAATCATCTTCTGCAAAGTAAGCTCGAAGGGTTCATGAGATATGCTTCAGCATTTCCCCAGGGAAAGGGAGACAAAAGGGTATATTTCCAGGTCTCTCTCTCTCTCTCACACACACACACACACCTCTCTACTTCAAACTTGGCAGATCTAAGTATGTTGGTTTCCTCCTTAAAATATATTTGAAGAAATAATTCCTAGACTAAAACGCACAATTTTGAAAGCCATGGACCTAAGGGCAATAGAAATAAAATTAACAAATTCTTAAGTAATTCAAAGGATTGTTGTAGCTTTCTAGAAAGCAAAGCTCAGGCAAAGATGAACACTCTGAAGCTTTATTAGGGAGAATGTTGAGGGAAATAAAAGGAAAGGGAAACTAGGAAAGATGCAAAAGAACGAGAATAGAATTGTGACTCTTGCTTCACAAGGAGCCACAAAGAGACACAGCAGGTCCCTGAGGGGGTTACCATTTGTTTGCTTTGATCCTGGAAGATATGCGGAAGAGAAAAAGGTGTGAGAATTCACCTGCTCTCTCTCTCCCTTCACATGTATTTTATTTATTAACTTTCATCCCACAGGGAGCTTACTCACTGTACCACCAGGTTGCACCATGTGGTCCCTTGGTGACCACTCAGAAACGTGGTACCCATGCCCACAGTGGGCATTTTTTAATTGAACGATGATTGACGTAATATTACATTAGTTTCAGGTGTACAACATAATGACTGGAAAGTTATATACAGTTGACCCTCTGTGTTCTTGGGTTCTGCATTTGTGGATTCAACAATCACAGATCAACAGGTGTCTGTACTGAACATGTACAGGCATTTTTTCCCTGCCATTATTCCCTAAATATTATAGTATAACAACTATTTACATAGCATTTACATTGTATTAGGTGTTATAGGTTACCTATAGGTGATTTAAAGTGTATTAGAGGATGTGGGTAGGTTATATGCAAATACTACACCATTTTATATAAGGGATTCAAGCATCTGCAGGTTTTGGTATCTGTGGGGGTCCGGGAACCAATCCCCTGTGGATATTGAGGGATGACTATATATTGCAAAATGATCACCACAATTAGTCCAGTTATTTTCCATCATCCTACATAATTACGAATTTTTTTCTCATGATAAGAACTTTAAATATCCACTCTTCTATGCAATATGCAATACAGTATCATTAACTATAGTCACTATGCTGTACATTACATCCCCACGACTTATTCATTTTATAGCTGGACATTTACACCTTTGGCCCCCTTTACCCATTTCATCCACCCCCACCTCAGGCAACCACCAATCTGTTCTCTATATCTGTGAGCTCATTTTGTTTTGTTTTTGTTTTTAGAATGAGTTCATATGGTATTTATCTTTTCCTGTCTGACTTATTCACTTAGGATAATGCCCACAACGTCCATTCGTCTTGTCACAAAGGGCAAGATTTCCTTCTTTATATGGCTGAATAATATTCCCTTGTAAATCTATGTGACATTTCTTTATTCATTCACTCATTGATGGCATTTGGGTTGTTTCCATGTCTTGGCTATTGTGAATAGTGCTGCAATGAATGAACATGAGGGTGCGTATATCTTTTTGAATTAGTGTTTTCATTTTCTTTGGGTAAATACACAGAAATGAAATTGCTGGATCATATGGTAGTTCAATTCTTAATTTGTTGATGAACTTCGATAATGTGTCCCATAGTGGCTGCACCAATTTACATTCCCACCAACAGTGCACAAGGGTTCCGTTTTCACCATATCCTCACCAACAATTATTTCTTGTCTTTTTGATAATTGCCAGTCTAACAGATGTGAGGTGATATCTCATTGTGGTTTTGATTTGTATTTCTCTGATGATTAGTGAAGTTGATGTTGGGCACCTCTCCATGTACTGTTGGCCAAATGTGTGTCGTCTTTGGGAAAAATGTCTCTTAAGATCCTCTGCCCATTTTTCAATTGAATTATTATTATATTATTTGCTATTGAGTATGAGTTCTTTATATATTTTGGATATTAACGCTTTATCAGATATATGATTTGCAAATATTTTCTCCCATTCAGTAGGTTGCCTTTTCATTTTGTTGACGGTTTCCTTTGCTATGCAGAAGCTTCTTAGTTTGATGGGGGTCCCACTTGTTTATTTTGTTTTTGTTGACTTTGCTTTGGTGTCAGATCCAAAAAAGTCATCACCAAGATTGATGTCAAGGAATTTACCACCTATGTTTTATTCTAGGAGTTTTACGATTTCAGGTCATACGTTCAAGTTTTTAATCCATTTTGAGTTCATTTTTGTGTATTCATTTTGTTGTAAGATAGTGGTCTACTTTCATTCTTTTGCATGTGGCTGTCCAGTTTTCCCAAAACCTTTTATTCAAGAGACTGTCCTTTCCCCATTGTGTATTCTTGGCTCCTATGTGATAAATTAATTGACCATTTATGTGTGGGTTTATTTGTGTGGTCTCTTTTCTGTTCCATTGATCTATGTGAAGTTTTTATGCCAATACCATACTGTTTTGATTACTATTGCTTTGTAATATAGTTTTAAATGAAAGAGTGTGATGCCTTCAGCTTTATTCTTCTTTCTCAACATTGTTTTCGCTATTTGGGGTCTTTTGTGGTTCCATATAAACTTTAGGATTGTTTGTTCTACATCTGTGGAAAATGCCACTGGAATTTTGAAAAGGATTACATTGAATCTATAGATTGCCTTAGGTAGTATGGACATTTTAGCAGTATTAATTGTTACAATCCATGAGCACAGGGTATTTTTCCTGGCATTTCTTCCAAGCCTAGAAGTGATGAGGCAATGCAGCAAAAGTGGAGCTTCAACCAAGAGATATAGAGAAGAAGGCAGTTAAGGGAATTTGAGAAGGAGCACAAAGATCTGTTCCAGTGCAAGTATCATTTTTAAGAATCCTTGAATTCTGGATGAATAGTTTTATTTGAATAAACGTCAATCAGCACAAAACTTATACTGGCATTATATGGATAGATGTTGTAGAAGGAGTACAGATAAAGAAAAAAGCACAATAAAAAACATGGTAGTACAAGAATAATACATTAAATGGGAGTGGGAAAAATTTAGCTCTTCTGAAGTACAGAAAGCATTATTCTTAGTTATATGCTCATTTTATTGAATAGTATCTAGGAAAAAGATAAGCATTTAAACTGTTTTATGAATTGCTAAGGTTCGTATAAGGCTAGCACAAAGGCATTGCTTTAGCCATTTCTGTCTGGGGATTACCTAATAAAGATCTTCTTGAAGAGAGAGTAATCTTTGATACTGAAACAAGATTTAGCAATGTACCAAGCTGTGAGCCAAGTGATTCAGGTACGAATAGCTCATAACTCTTACCACTAGTTTTGAAGCTCTATATGATTATGATAGTTTATGCAGAAATACGCCTATCTACTCATCTCACTCCCATGTATTTGGTCTAACACATGGTAGCTATTAATGGTGTAAAGACAAGTTAGCATGAATCCAACTCCCAATTCTTTCATTTTGAGTGTGCTACTTAGCTTTTCTGAACTACAGGGTTTCCTGTTTTGTTTTGTTCTGCATCAGTAAAATGGTGGTTGGAATACCTCAAGCACAGCGTTGTAGAAAATAGCTTCATAAAGAATCTATACTAGTGTTCTATCACAGTGTTTAATGGACAATAAGTATTTCACTTTAAAATTAGTAAGTGCCCTTGTCATCCTCATTTTTATAACTATTTTTATACTCAGGCTACATATTTACTATTCTGTATATAGTTAATTCCAAGTGGAAGTTATATTCTTCTCAACTAATAAGTTATATTGTCCTTGTAAAATGATGGGAAATAAAAAGCAAATTACCAGCTACTGTTTAGGAGGAATTTCTGAACTGGATGGATCCAAATAATATTTATAATCACAATCATTGTGCTCCTGGTGCCTGCTGCTCAGTTACTAATGTTTGACATTGACTAGAGACTGAACAAAGTCTCTTGGGTCATGCACGCTTCATTTTCACATAAGTCATGTATCGTAATTCTTACAAGGTTATAGGAAGCGGGTGGGCCAGTGACTGTAACTTCCTTTTAACAGAGAACTGGGACTCAGAGAGACTATGATGTGAATTATGTCTTTAAGCTACTTCTTGGCAAACTCAGATTTCAAAATCAGTGTTTGGAGCTCACAGTATAGTTCACTTAATCACAAGACTCAAGTGCAGAATGTAATAGATTTAAATGTGAAATATAACTAGCCAGCATTTTTGGAATTATTGGGCAGTTGTTATTCTTGACACAGAAAATAAAGGAGCACTCCTTTGCAACACTGGGGTTGGAGAACCAGAATTCTACACTGTTAAGTATTAAATGATGGGCCTATTTTGACCTGCTGTTTTATGGACTAGTATAGAGAGGTAATCAAAAGTAAAATTTTACTGTAGGTAAACTCTTCAGCGATCCAAAGAAACATCTTATAAACTAGTTCTTCAAAGTCAGTAAATTAAATTCCAGTATAACGATGAATCTGATTCCTCATTCAGACTCCATCAAATTAAGCCCTAAATGAAGGCAGACAGATTTGGCCCTGGCTATGGATTCAATATCATTTCTTACAAAAGGAGTGAAAAACAAAACAACCTAGCAAATTCAGCAATATAACAATTTAGCATAACTATATCTTTATTCCTGGTTTGGCTCTGACCTTAAACTCCAGTTAAGTTAGTTTCCCTATTTTTACTAAATCATTTCAATCAATATTTGTAGTGAATCTATCCTCTGGCAAATTTTCTGCTGGGTTCTGATACCTGTCACTAAATTCCAAAACTTTCTTCTTGCTAGTCCTTCATGGGTGAAGGACTCCTTCCCCTGAATTCTGGTTCCTAAAACTTTCTTCCAGAGTTTAGATATATATAGCTAAATTGTTCCATTTAGATACAATTGGTATTTTAGATACCTTGCTAATTTAGATATAATTGTTAAAACTGCTAAATATGGCCCCATTGCTGTCTGAATCTACCAGTCTGCTGGCATGCCTGCCCTTGGCATTGATTAATGAACTTCCTTGACTTTGGTGATCTATTTACCTGAGCAATTAAATTATCTTCCGCCATACTTATCTGATACTACACAAAAGTTTTGAATATATTGCATTCTCTTTTTATATACTTCAGTTGACAATTTGTCAGAGCTGAATTAGCTGGGCAAATCTGGGCTTAATAAAAATAAAGTTAGGGGTATATGTAGCTGGTTTTGCAGCTGTACCAGAGTGATTTGCTAAATAGATACCCTGAAGGGAAGGGAATGTAGAAGACGTGTTTAACAAATGTGTGCTTAACTCAAAGAATAATAGCTGTATTAAATGATGACAGTAAATATAAAATTCTTAATAGGTTATGATGGGCATTACTAATACTTTTTTGAAGGGAAATCTATAGCCTTAAGTAGTAAAATAATTTAGAAAGAAAGAACAAAAATAATAGTAATCTCTTCACTAGAAATGTTTAAACAGATGGCTATGTGTCAGGAATCTAGTAGAAAACACTCCTCTATAGGGAAGGAGACCAGCCAGGATGACCTCTCAGGTGCCTTCCATCAGTCAGATCCTTTGAGTCTATAATTCACGGGAGCCTCATACCAGCCATATATGGAACAGTCTTGGAGTCATTAGCATAGTGGCACTAGAACATGTGTTCCTCTTACCATCCCATCTGTTTTCCTATTGCAATTATTTTTATTTATCTGCATACAGAAAGTCAAATGATCTATCTGAAGGGCAGTCAACTCACTGATACCAAAAATGGAAAATGCCAGATACTGTTCCCAGTACACAAATGGAATTCACTTTGAATAAAAAACAGAACACACAGAACCATAAAAGTAAAAGACTGTACTACGATAGGAGATATTTTTTCAACCCATCATATTCTTACTCAAGTGTGCTTTCTTAGTCATCTTATTTCTAGTAAGATAAATGCACTGAGTATAGAAGTCTTGAATGTGGAAAATATTTTTATAAAGGGGCATGCTATACCAGACATTGAAAAATGCAATAAAAAAAATTAAAAATTAGGAGATGACTGAATTAATGATATATACATGGTGAGAAAATGAAATGAACTACCCGGTAAGGGTCAAATGCCACTGGCTGTGATTCTCTTGGCAGTAGACATATTGGACAACCATCTAGTTGCTTCCACTTGCCCTGGGGAGAATTCCAACTGAGGGCCATTTCCTCAGTGGCCACACAGCTTTTCCAGTAATGCTGAATCTTCACAGCCACAGAGAGATACTGCATTTTCATCAGGACGCGAGGGTATGAATATGGAAATCACCTGGGAAATTCTGATCAAAGATGTTTCCGATCAATCCACCAAAGTGGTCTTCATTTTCACCATCTTCTGAAGCCTGGGTCCTTCTAGGAATTTCAACTAATGTTTTCTTTCAGAAGGTGGGTGTATTGGAATCTAACAAGTCTCCCCAACTAACTTTTTGGAAGAGATTCCTTCAGAGAAATCTCTTCAGAAAAAAATCTTAGCAATAAACACTTTGAAAATGAGCAAAAACTATTTTCCTTATCAGGCTGTCAATATTTTCCACCTCTGTCATCTCTGATCCATGCAAACTAATGTAACAAGTACCCATTCAGGCTTGCTCACCATTTTCCTACCTGTACTTCCCACCTGGATTTTCTCACCTACTATACTCCAAAACCCTTCTATTTTGAACAAACTCTTCTATATCTTTGGGATCTAAACAATTTCCTTCATCCTTTGCCTTAACCAAGATGCAGTTCTCTCTCATGAGTACCACTAGCTCTGCCTTCTAGAGTGGAAATGAGTCAGTCTCCCACTCTAATATACCACAGGGCCATGGAGAATTACTGGTATTGCTGGCATTAAATCAACATCGTTTTTCTTCCTTATTTGAAGAGTACCCCTTTATTGAGATTCATGAAATACAGCTTTAGTGAATTCTAAAACTTCTTTTCCTGTCATGTCTAGTCTCCTGATTCTCATTTTTCCATGTACTGGAGAGGGAACTGAGTCTTCACGTACAAACTCCCTGATGCCGATTCATACTGTCATCAGGGAAACTGTTCATCCATGTGGGGAACGTCCACGGTCAGAGCTGTGAAGGCCTACTCAAGCTCAAGGCTAGCCCCAGACTCTATTTCAACAGTCTACTTCATAGACATACCTTGGAACTCAGGAGCATCAGGAACTCTTCCATTTTTTCTCTCTTAATCTCTAAAATCAAAAATAGATGCATTTCTCCAGCTGACTTATCAAATCATATGCAGCTGAATACTGCTTGAGGAAACAATAACAGCTTATAAAGTGGTGGCAACACCAATTCGTCATCTCAAATCTAGTTTAGCCATCACTGTCCCTGACTCTGGGTAATCAAATATTTTCTGAAGTTTTGGCTAGCTTCCTCTCTCACTCTCCAAAGTATTTATTCCAAACCTTGTCAAATTCTCCATTGCTCTACTCAACTGTCCTACTTCTCGCCTTAGCATGCCCTGGCATAAGACTGTATGAGAAACACTGATACTTTCAAGAGTAAAAATTATTCAGTTTTCTAAAGTGAGAAGCTTTAGAAAAGGGATCCCACCAGAATTCAAGGAATGCTCACCTGAGGAAATTCTGGCCTGTGCCCAAAGGATATGGTAGGCAGGAAGTCATGACAAGAGTCATGCATGACTGGAGTATGATTTACGTGGGACCATCTGGCAGCAGAAGAGGTTGGATGTGAATACAGCACATTTCGACTTGATGTTTTCACCATACACGCCCTTCACAAAGATAAATATTATCCTTTTGGACTTCCAGCTATGAGTAAAGTAAATTTATACAGATGCAAAGAATATTGAATTAACAGCATGGGCATTTTAGTAACAGGGAACATTGGGGGATGTCAGGACAAAAATTTATCAGTTTACAAAGAGAAAGGGAAGGAAAATAGGGAGGTAATTTAGCAGTTATATTATCTGAAGGCATTTCAGAGTAGTTATTCATTTTAAAGGTCAGTTTGCAGACTTACTTTGTAAATGGAACAAATTAAGAAAATGAGAGGCTGAGAGGAGATTACACGCTGAATGTTAGCACAGGGCTCCTGCCAGCAGGGTGTTGATGGGACTTTGAATAGAAAGGGATTAGGAAGTGATTTTTCAACTGTTAAATGGTAGCAGAGCAGGTGAACATGAAAGCTGCTGTGCTTTGGAACAGGGCTTCATGAATACCTTTTTTTAATGCTTAATTATTTCTCCTTTTGTTAATGCTCTGTTACCAAGGCCTGCACTGCTATTTAGTAATTCCTTTTAATAAGGCTTCTCAAAGCATCTTTTAAATTGTATTCCATTTGAAATGAAAATAATTGACTACATAAAAGAATTAGGAAACACTGTATTAGAACCACGTGTTTAAGCACAATCGTTTTGTTCCTTTTCTGCTTTCAAAGTGTATTGCTTCATGTAAAGAAATGAAAGAAAATAAAGCTGACAGAAAAGCAATAAATTAGCCAGGTTATTTTAATATGTGATAGTTAACAAAATTATTTTGTGACAGTAAGATCAAAAAATAGTTTGATCAATTGATGAAATAAAGAGCACTGTGCAATGTGATACGTGTCAGGAAAGAAGGGTCATCCAGACATGTTGCTGTTACTGAGCATCTTAGAAGCTAACAAAAAGAGGTTTATTCACCTGAGTACATTTTTAACTAAAATGGCACTAGCTGGATTTGCAGTAGCATGTCTTGCCCACTCTCTCTATCAATGACAAAAAAGGTGTAATGTTTAAGAAAGCTTGAAATAAATTAGTGCTCTTATTTTTCATATAGTTTAGTAGTCTTCTGTTATTTCGTCTGTCCAGCATTCATTCATCTTCCTGTTAGTAAGGGCACTCCAGTCTTCCTTGAGGATCCAGATCTCATCCACTGTTGGTCCATGAGGTTCAGGCAACATTGGTTCCAGGGACCATTGCAGGATCCAGGGCTGGCTAATTAGAATATTTCATTCTTTTAGCCATTGTTATTGGATCAAACATGGGTGGAAGATACCATTACGAGATTCAGAATTTATGAGATTCGATTTATGGGCTGACATAGTATAAGCAGCAAGATCTAGCCATGCCTGAAATTAGAAAATATAAACCAAATGTTTACTTCTTTGTGTAAGCCAGTTTGAGCTGAGTTGCCGTTCTTTCTATAAGGAAGTCACTGAACCAATACAGACGACTTCATGGAGAAATCCCTGATGGACTATGGCGTTTTAAACCTTCATACTCTCAAAGGAGAAAGGCCCCTTCTTCTCATCTAATTCTCCCATGACGCTCTTTCTTGGTTCTGATTATAAAAGAATACACGGGGTCATGGCTACTTCCCTTTATAATATATTACCTGTGAAGTTGAATAATATTTATAAGTAAGAAGAGAATATCTCAACCAAACAGATCACTTGGTGCAATTAATCTGTGCTTATTGTAATGTTAGTCTCAATCCCCTTCTCCCACTCCAAGCTTTATTTACTTCATTTACTTACCAACATGATTCAAATATAATCAAAACTCTCAAGAGCAATTACACCAGATGCATGTCCCATCATATTGCAAAATCTATCAAATCATTTCTACGGTTGCATTAAATGAAGTATAGAAACACTTATCTTTGCTCATGATTGAACTGTAAAAAATGTCAATTAATGATATGCACCATGGAACGAACTACAGAATGAAACCACAGGTAATTGTCTTAGTATGTATAAGCAAAGAAATTAGACAAAGAAACAAAAGAATAAACAAACAAAATTGTAATGTCTGTAAGACAGTTGAGAATAGAACCCAATATTGTTGACCTAAGTCAAGTCATTAGAGGGTTTCACCTTAATGAGGTATCTGAAATGAATCTTAAATATCCAATTATTAACTTAAGTCATGACAAAGAGAAACAGGAGAACATAGGGCCTACAACGAAAATGACTTAAAATACTTGAGTGATTTCTTAATCTATTCTTAAACCTCTCTGATAACCTGGGAGAAATGGAAATTGATCTCTTCTTCGAATAAAGCTCTATCTTCAGACAAGGCTTAAATGATTTTCCACAAGATGTAAACTGGTGAAAAGAAACCTTTTCAAAAAGGCCACTCAGCCTGCACTGTGTCTTTCTTCAAACAGTTGGAGGAAGACCCTGTGCTGTATTTCCATTAAAACGTGCTTGACAGACAGTAAGCTCCCTACTAAGTCCTTAACTTAGCAGTTGACCTTTTGGAATCAGACCTCGAGTCCTCCTCCCATATGGACACATCCTTTTCCTTCAACTTTATTATCACCATCATGATGCCGTCATTAGTAATAGGATTTAATTTTACAACAGGCATTAATATTAATCTAAGTCGTATTAAATATGACATTCTCCTTATTCAGTTCAATTAAATGATGCTGTAAACTTATTGGCCCTGTCTGTTACTACGTAGATTTAAAACAAATAACGAAAAGAAAGAAACTTTTACTTTTTTAGTTTTTTTCGAGTGGTGTAATAAAGTAAATATAATACAATATATATGCTTCAGTAGAAAATGGAATAGGTAATGTTTACAAGCTAGGATTCTGACTCCCTGAGCTCTGAATCCTGCCTGTAACTTTGGACAAATTACTTGATGCCTGTTAATCTTATATCCCTCACCTGCAAAATGGAAACAATAAATATTAGTATTTACCTGGTTTAATGACATAATCTACCCAAAGAATTTAGCAAAGTGTCAGATGTTAGAAAGGATTAATAATAATAAAAATAATAATATTCTTTAGGCTATTTCATTTCAATGAATGGAAGATGTTCCTAAATGTCTTGACAGGTTGACTTTGGGTCTTACTCTCCTTAAAGTTTTTGTTTTGTTTCTTAAAAAAAAATAAGCTCTGAAATCATCAGTCTTTAATTTCTTTCCTTCTTTTTGTTTTCTCCAGGAATCTAAACTTAGCAATAGAGGCAGGTCGACTTTCTATGTAAAAACAGAAATATAAGGTGGACTCTGTCCCCTTTTTGTGTATAAAAAGTTCTTTTGTGAAGAGCAGTAAACAAATGTTCTCCATTGTCTCAGAATGCCATAAAGTGTAGGTTGGACTAAAGTACCTGATGAATACCGTGCTGGAGAGTGCAGGAAAATATTCGAGATTAGACGATTTCCCAGGTATTAAAATGGACCCTGTGGTACCTGCCTGAGGTCAGGGCGACAGGAAAGGACCAAGACCCACATCTTCTCTCTGACTGTGTGACTAATGGGAGCTCTTTCTGTTAGTGTGTTCCAATATGCGTGAGCTCCTGACGGCTACATGTGGCAATACCTTAGTCTCATATGTTTCTTCAACATGTTTTCATGTGATAGTATGGTTCCATAATACTTGCAGTAATAGTTTTAGAGCATAAAACATAGTTATTTATTTACTTCTCTATGTAGTTCACATTGAATTACAATATTCTTGAGGACAGGGTATGATGATTTGTTTTACTGCTTTTATTTAATAAAATGCTGAGCATTTTATTATTTTTTATTCCAGATTTAGTAAGGTATAATTTACATACCAGAAAACCCAACCATTTAAATTGTACAATTCAGCGTATTCACAGTGTTGTGCAACTATCATCACTCTCTGATTCCAGAATATTTTCATCATCCCAGAAACAAACCGCATACCCTTTAGCAGCCACTCCCTTCTTCCTTCTCCCCTCAGCTTCTGGCAACCACCAATCTACTTTCTGTATCTGTAGATTTGCCTATTCTGGTCATTTCATATAACTGGAATAATATGACGTGGGCTTTTTTGTGACTTGCTTCTTTCACTTAGCATAATGCTTTCGAGGTTTATCGATGTTGTAGCACATATTAGTATTTCATTCCCTTTTATGGCCAAATAATATTCCATTATATAGATATACCATATTTTGTTTATCCATTCTTCAGTTGATGCGCATTTGGGTTGTTTCAACTTTTCAGCTATCATGAATAACACTGGCATGAATATTCATGTACAAATTTTTCTGCGGATATATATTTTAATTTCTCTTTGGTATAATACCTAGGAGTGGAATTGCTGAGTCATATAGTAATTCTATGTTTAACATTTTGAGGAACTGTCAGACTGGTTTCCAAAATGGTCGCACCATTTTACAATCCCACCAGCAATGTATGAGAGCTCCAATTTCTCCACATTCTCACCAACACTTACTGCTGTCTGTCTGGATTATAGTCGTCCTGGTCAGTATGAGGTGGGATCACACTGTGGTTTTAATTTCCATTCCCCTAATGACTAAAATTTTTGAACATCTTTTCATGTGTTTATTGGCCATTTGTATATCTTCTTCAGAGAAATGTCTATTCATATCCTTTGCCTATTTTTAAATTGTGTTGTCATTTTATTGTTGAGTTGTAACAGTTCTTTATATATTTTGGATATAAGTCCCTTATCCAATATTTGATTTGCAAATATTTTCTCCAAATTTGTAGGTGCCCCAAGCATTTGACAATAAGCATACAACAGATGTGTAATAATTATTTTTTTAATTGATGCTCAATACACCCCCTATTCAGTAAGGAATTCACAAGCCAACATAAACCCATGGCAACTATGGCAGTGCTGTTTATTTGCTTCCTAAGAGCCATTCTATGTTTTCTTCTCTGAAATTCAGAAAACTACAACTTTTAATGGGCACATACCTTCCTTCCAAAAAGAAACATTTCCAGCTTCCCTGGCAATAACTACTTGACTAACATCTCATTAAGATATGAACGAAAATACCATGTATGACTTCTAGGGGAAGTCACATGATATGGTATACCCTCCTCCACCCTGCCTGGAATGCAATTGAGATAGTTGGAACTCTGGCAGCCTCCTTATGCCACATGAGTCAAAGCCACAGTCTAGAGTTTACAGAGAGATGAACTAGAAGGCAGCCTGCTTCCTGATGTCTTCATGGAAATACCAAGACAGTCTGCAAAGCTTACTTCAGACTTCTTTCACGTCAAAAGGAAAGAAATCCTAGTCATATTTAAGCCACTGTTTTGGGGAGTCTTTATTACTTTTATAACTGAGTCAGCATCTAAGAAAGTGTATCCAATACTATCCTCTTTTATTTCTGATAAATGAGCCTTTGACTAGCTAAAAGGTTAAGTAACGAAAGGGCAGGTTTTACTGATTTTACTCAAAGTACAAGACTTTTCGTATACTTCTTCATTTAGTCCTTGATGGGTGGCAGCGCACTGTATTTAGTTTTGTATTGATTCTTCTGTGCCTGAAGTGAAACCTTGTCTATTGAAGAGTAAAGAGGTGGTGGGGAGGGAGTAAAACGAGAAAGAGAATGAGAAAGCTTTCATCAGGTGAATTAAGATAAAATGAAGCCCAATTTTCTTATCTTAAAAGGTCTCCCAAAATTAAAAAATGGTCTCTGACAGTAAGTTTTAGTTTAACAAGGTACAAAAATCAATATCACATCTAAGCTTGAAAATTGGGGCAACATGAGGGATTTGAGTCTTTTCCTCTGTGTTAATGTAATCAAGACTTTCTTCTGCTGCTGCACTTTGATACAAATGAAATTCACTTTTATATCCTTACCATATGTTGTACTTTGGTACTCTAAGAATTAAGACTTCAATGTGTCTGTCGTATTAATGGCTTGAAACCCATTTGCCAAACTGCAAGGAGCATTGATTGCATCTCTATTTCAAGTTAGAGATGGACAATAAATATGAACACCATCCCGAACATGTTAGATATATATTAATTGTCAGAAAAAAACTTAAAGATAAATTATTTGCTTTTAATGTTGATGGACTTTTTGTAATTAATTCAAGAACTATTTCTTGAGTGCCTATATATACTGGGCACTGAGCGCTTCAGACAACAGACGATGTTGCTGTCCTATAAAGAATGCCTGGCTTATATTCTCTTGAGTGAATTTTTTTAACTTTTCATCTGGAAATAATTAGAGAGTCACAGGAAGCTACAAGGAAACATACAGAGAGGTTCCAGGCATCCTTCACCAGCCTTCCCCAATGTTAACGTCTTGCATAACCACGGGACAACATCAGGACCAGAAAACTGACATTGGTACAGTCCACAGAACTTCATATTTCACAGGCTAAGCATACACTGATTAACCTGAGTCTGTGTATGCCATAGACTGAAGGATTGTGACCCCTCAAAATTCATGTGTTGAAACCTAATCTCCAAGGTGGTGGTGGTTGGAGGTATGGCCTTTGGGAGGTGATTAGATGATCAGGAATAGAACTGGTTGGTAGAGACCCCAAAGAACCCTCTTTCCCCTTCTGCTGAAGGGGCAAAAAGAGAGTGTCTGTGAACCAGGAAACACACTCTCACTAGACACCGAATCTGCAGGTGCCTGGATCTTGGACTTCCTAGCCTCCAGAGATGTGACAAATAAATTTATGTTGTTTAAGCCACCCAATCTATGGTGTTTTTGTTATAGCAGCCAAAATGGACATAGACAATGTGTATATTTCTTTGAAATTTTGTCACATATGTAGCTCATCATAACCACTGCCCTAATCAAGACGTAGACTGTGCCATAGCCACAAGCCTCCTTTGCTCTACCCGATAACAGCTGCTCCATTGACCCGCATCCTCACCCTGGGACCACTAGCCTGTTTTCCATTTCTATAATTTTGTCAGTTCAAGAAAACTATATAAATGGAGTCATACAGTGTGCAGCCACTCGGCACTGGCTTTTCCCGCTCAGCATGACCGCCTTCAGGTTCATCCAAGTAGCTTTACGTATCAAGAGTCTATTCTTGTTGTGTGCCAGCCTCAGTCTGTGGATAACTAGTGTTGTGGCTGCTCTGGCCCTTGTGGTTCTCATTGTCATCCACTATCTCTAAAACACAGGAGCCTGAAGGAGCTGGGGGTCTAGCTCCTTATCTACCCTGTGGCTGGCCTTGTGTTTTTTTGGGATTAGCTGTCTTTGAAATGGATGCCTATACAATCAAAGTTGAAGTCAGGCACTTAGATTACAAAAAAGAAAAGCTACTGTCAGGGCTCCCACGGCAGCTCTTTTTATTGCTGAGTAGTATTCCACAATTCGGACGAACTGCGATTTATATAACCGCTCATGGGCATCTGAGTCTTTTCCAGTTTGGGCTGTTACACATAGGAACATTCATCTACAAGTTTCTGCGTGGGCCTAAGTTTCATTTTTCTAGGATAAATGCCCAAGAGTGTAGCTGCTGGGTCTTATGTTAGGACCATTTTTGTTTTAAAATAAACTGACAAACTACTTCCCAGAGGGGCTGTACCACTTTACACTCTCACCAGCAATGTATGAGTGATCAACTTTTCCTGCTTTGCCAGCATTTGGAGTTGTCTCAAGCTTTTTATTTTAGCCATTCTGATAAGCATGTATTGACGTCTCATTTTGGTTTTAATTTACATTTCCCTGATGGCTGATGACAATGATATAGAACTTCTTTCCCCAGCGTTATTGAGATATTATTGACATATATGTAAGTTTAAGGCATAGAACATGATGATTTGATAAGTGTGTACATTGTGAAATGATTTCACAACAAGGTTAGCCAACACTTCCATCCCTTCACATAATTTCCATTTTTCTGTGGTGATAACATTTAAGATCCAGTCTCTTAACAACTTTCAAGTATATAACATAGCACCGTTAATTATAGTCAGCATGCTGTACATCAGATTCCCTGACTTTATTAATCTTGTAGCTGGAAGTTTGTGTGCTTTGACCAGCATCACCCCGTTTTCCCCAACCCCCAGCCCCTGTCAACCACCATTTTACTTTCTATTCTATGAGTGCTCCTCTTTTAGGTTACACATTTAAGTGAGAACATACAGTGTTTGTCTTTCTCACTGTGACATTTCATTTAGCACAATGTCCTTGAGTTCTACCCATGTTGTTGCAAAAGGAAGGATATCACTCTTCTTTATGGCAGAATAATATTTCTTTGTATGGATATACCACATTTTCTTTATCTGTTCGTCCATTGATGGATACTTGGGTTGCTTCCAGATCTTGACTGTTGTGAATAATGCTGCAATGAACACGGGAGTACAGACATCTCTTCAAGATCCTGATTCAATTATTTTAGATATATTCCAGGAGTGGGATTGCTGGATCATTTAGTAGTTCTATTCTTAATTTTTTGAGGAACATCCACGTTTTCCATAGTGGCTGTACCAATTTACAGTCCCACCAAAAGTATATGAAGGTTTCAATTTCTCCACCTCCTCTCTAACACTTACCTTTATTTTTATTTTTTAATAAAAGCCATCCTAACAATGTGAGGTGATATCTCATTGTAATTTTGATTTGCATTACCTTGATAATTAGTGATGTTGAGCATCTTTTCATATACCTATTGACAATGTGAATGTTTTTGGGGAAATGTCTGTTCAAGTCCTTTGCTCAAATTTAATCAGGTGGTTTGTTCTTCTTTTGGAGAGTTCCTTATATTTTGTGGAAATTAACCCCTTATCAGATATATGGTTTGAAAATATTTTCTCCCATTCTGTAGGTTGCCTCTTCCTTCTGTTGATTGTTTCCTTTGCTGTGCATAAGCTTTTTAGTTTGCTGTAGTCCCACTTGTCGATTTTTGCTTTCATTGCCCGTGCCTTTTGCGTCATATCAAAGAAATTATTGCTAGGACCAATGTTAAGAAAATTTTCCTTATGTTTTCTTCAAGGAGTTTTGTAGTTTTGGGTCTTATGTTTAAGCCTTTAATCCATTTTGAGTAGATTTTTGTGTTCATATAAGGTAAGAGTCTAGTTTCCCCTTTTTGCATCTGAATATCCAGTTTTGCCAACACAATTTCTTGAAGAGATGATCCTTCCCCCCTGGTATATTCTTGGCACCCTTGTCAAAGATCAGTTAACCATATACGTGTAGGTTTAATTATAGGCTCTCCATTCTGTTCCATTCATCTCTTTGTCTGTCTTCATGCCAGTACCATGCTATTTTAGATACTGTAGCTTTAGGAAATATTTAGAAAGTGTGATACTTCCAGCTTTGTTCTTCAAGATTGCTTGGGCTATTCTGGGTCTTTTGTGGTTTCCTATGAATTTTAGGATGTTTCTCTATTCCTGCAAAAAATCCATTGAGATTTTTATGGGAATTAAATTGAATTGTAGATTACTTTGGGGTAATATGGACATTTTAACAAAATTAAGTCTTCTACTCTATAAACATAGGGGTTTCTTTCCATTTATTTGTGTCTCCTTTAATTTCTTTCATCACTGTTTTGTTGTTCAAGTCTTTGAAGTCCTTTGTTAGGTTTATTCTTAAGTATTTTATTCTTCTTGGTGACATTGTAAATGACACTGTTTTCTTAGTTTCTTTTTTAAATTGTTCTTTGTTAGTGTACAGAAACACAATTGATTTTGTATTTTGATTTTACATCTTGCAACTTTACTGAATTTATCAGTTCTATAGGGTTTTTTTTGTGTGTGTGTGTGGAGTCTTTAGAGTTTTTAAATATAAGATCATGCCACCTGCAGAGAAAATTTTGCTTCTTCCTTTCCAAGTTAGATTCCTATATTTCTAGGACTTCCAATATTGTGTTGAATAGAAGTGGTGAGAGTGGGTATCCTTGTCCTGTTTCTGATCTTGGAGGAAATACTTTCAACTTTTAACTGTTCAGTATGATGCTAGCTGTGGGCTTGATATATCTTGAGACAAAGCTAATATTCTCTAGTTTTATGTGTGCTTCGTTTATTCTTTCATTCAATAAATAGGTATTGAACAGCCACAAAGTGCCAGATACTGTTAGGACCTGGTGAACATGTTCGTACAACCTACAGATAATAGAAATAGTTTTCAAAATATAATTCGAACCATATTTTTAAATAAATTTAAATGGAATATATCACTTGGTGGTAAGTTATCTCATTTGTTTGATCTTTAAACTATATACTTTTGGGAACATTTCTGGGTTTTATATTTAATTACTTAGGCTGTATTTCCACGTCTCTATATAGTCTCTCACATCTTAGAGTGTGAGAAGGCTTACAGTCAAGAAATTTATTTTATTTTATGTAAAGTTGCTCAAATTTACTGGGTCACTAACTTGCCTTTAGAACAACACGATTTTGTCCCAAATCATGTATTCACAGAATGTATTGTTTACAACACTTCAGTAAATATGGTAAATGTTTATATATGTATTCATTTTCATATATTTGTCATGTAAAGTGTGATAATTCTAGAATATAAACAGCTCTAATTTGCTGAGTATACATTATGTGCCAGGGACTATGCCAAGTACTTTTAAAATAAAATATCGATAAATGCTCATACTCATTTTATATCATAAATTCTCTTACGATTCCACTCTAAAGTTGTTGGAACTGTAGCTCAGAAGGTTAGGCTAGGTGATTAAAGTTGCACAGCTCATAAATTTAAACTTAAACCGAGGCAATCTGACTCTAGAACAAGTATAGTTAAGAAGATGTGAAAGATGAAAGATCTGGGTTAATCTTAGATAGAAAATATATAATATTGCGAGATTAAAAAAAAAACCTAAATGCCTTTCTTCCATGTTGAAGCAATTCCTGTATCTAAACAAAAATTTTGCAATGAGAATCATCAAATCCATTTTCTGAATATAAAATCATATTCCAGAATACAACAAAAATCAGAGGCTTTTTATAGAAACTAGGAAAAATGCTTGAGATGAAAAAGAAACCAGCAATGAGAAAGGCAATTGATACATGCCAGGGAAGATAAAGGAAAAGTTTAAGACAGACTGAGGGGCAGGCATAAGCATCTGTATATATAATATACAGAGATGGCAAAAAATTAGGAAGAATCTTTGTGGAAAAGAACGGGCTATGTTCTTACATACCAATAAGGAACAAGTGAAATTTGAAATTAAAACCCCAATACTATTTATGTTAGCATCCCAAAAATGAAATACTTAGATATAGATTTAACAAAATATGTACAAGCTCTATTTGAGTAAAACTACAAAACTCTGATGAACAAAATCAAAGAAGAAATAAATAAACGGAGAGATGTTCCATGTTCATGTATAGGATGACCCAATATTATCAAGATGTCAGTTCTTGCCAACTCAGTCTATAGATTCAATGCAACCCCAACCAAAACCCCAGCAACTTATTTCATGAATATAGGCAAACTGCTTCTAAAGTTTATATGGACAGGCAAAATATCCAGAATATCCAACTCAATGTTGAAGGAGAAGGACAAAGTTGGAAGACTGGTGCTACCCAACTTCAAGATCCAATATAAAACTACAGTAATTAAGACAGTGTAGTACCAGCAAAGAGCAGACAAATAGATGAGTGGAACAGAATAAGGAACCCAGAAATAGACAAAATAAATATAGACAACTGATCCTTGACAAAGATGCAAAGACAATATGGGAGGAAAGAGAGTATTTTCATCTAGTGGTGCCAGAACAACTGGACATCCACATGCAATAAAATGAATGTAGACAAAAACCTACACCCTTTGTAAAAATTAACTCAAAGTGGATCACAGACCTAAATGTAAAATGCAGAACTACCAAACTCCTAGAAGACAACAGGAGTAAGCCTAGGGTATGGCAACGATTTTGAGATACAACACCAAAGGCACGATGCATGAAAGAAATCATTGACAAGCTGAACTTCATTGAGATTAAAAACTTCTGCTCTCTCTGTGAAGGACAAGGTCAAAAGAATGAGAAGACAAACCATAGATTGGGAGAAAATATGTGCAAAATATACATCTGATAAAGGACTGTAATCTAAAATATACAAAGAACTTTTAAAATTTTACAATAATGAGACAACTTAATTAAACAATGGGCCAAAGATCTGAACAGACACCTTGTCAAAGATATACAGATGGCAAATAAGCAGACGAAAAGATGCTCTGCATCACATGTCATCAGAGAAATGCAAATTAAAACAATGAGCTACTACTATATTCCTATGAGAATGGCCTGAATCTGGAACATTGACAACAGCAAATGCTGGTGAGGTTGGGAAACAACAGAACTTTTATTCATTGCTGGTGGAAATGCCAAACGGTGCAGCTACTTGCAAGACAGTTTGGTGGCTTTTTACGAAACTACATGTATTCTTGCCGTACAATTCCGCAGTCACACTCCTTGGTATTTACTCAAAGGAGTTGAAAGTTTCTCTACACAAAAACCTACATACAGTGTTTATAGCAGCTTTATTCCTAATTGTCAAAACTTGGGAGAAACCAAGATGTCTTGTATGTGAACGGATAAGTAAACTATTGTACATCCAGACAGCGGAATATTATTCAGCACTAAAAACAAATGAGCTGTCAAGCCATGAAAAGACGTGGAGAAAAATGTGTATTATTAAGTGAAAGAAGCCAATCTCAAAAGGCTACCTACCATATGATTTCAACTATATGATATTCTGGAAAAGGTAAAAGCATGGAGACAATAAAAAAAGTGTGGTACCAGCAGTTGAGGGTGGGAGAGTCATGAATAGGCAGAGTACAAAGGATTTTTAGGTCAGTGGAGATGGTGGATACATGTCATTATATTTGTCCAAGCCCATAGAATGTACAACACCAAGAGTGAAATGTAACGTAAACTATGGACTTTGGGTGATTATTATGTTTCTACGTATGTTCATCAATGGTAACAAGTGTACCACTCTGGAGGGAGATATTAACAATGGCAGAGGCTATGCATGTGTCAGGGCAGGGAGTATGCGGGAAATCTCTCTGCCTCCCCTTCAGTTTTGTTGTGAACTGGAAACTGCTTTAAAAAATTGTATTAATAAATTATTTTTTAAAAATGGATTATGTAAAACTTGAATATTTACAAAAAATGAAAAATAAGAACATTCAAAAATAGTGTCTCCTAAAAAGACCAAAAATAAGAGATCTAACTGGAAAAACTTTACTATTAACAGCAGCACAGCCGCCTTGCACAACTTCTGCCGGCATCTTTCCACCCGCAGCTGTGCAATGTGGTGGAATCAAAAGCTTTTAGCACCTGAAAAAATAACATAGTTGAGGGTATAAGTTTTACTACAAGAATCAAATAATTCAAAAGGAAAATAAATTGCTAGTTATATATAAAGTAACAAAAGAAAACATACAATATATAGAAGAGAAAGTCGTGCTAGCTGTAAGGAAAAGATACATATTGGTTTGGAAATCTCAAAAAAGAATATTATAGAAATTATATGTAGTGAAATGTCAAGAAAGATCAAACTGTGATTATGGGGTTAAAATAGGAGAAGATAATAATAAGTACAGGAAAGATGAGTGTGGATAGAAACATTGTTATATGCACTTAGATGAATTGTTCAACAAATATTTTTTAAAAGCCTGAATTAAATCCAGTGTGAGATGATACAAGTGGAACATGGTTTGTTCAAATACAGAGGAGGAATGAAGAATATTTACTAATTTTGCCCAGATTCCCTTGCAGAAAATTAATGACATTTCAAACCGAAAGTGAGAGAAGCCTTAAGAGAAATAATTGTCCGCAGAAGTTCTAGAACTAGGAGCAAAAGGTACCAACTATTGAATAAAATGATTAAGTAGAAAGATTGTTCTTTATTCCAGGAAACTAGATGATTCTGTGATGATATACTCGTGACCTGCAGCAGAAAGTCAATGCAAATCAATATGCAGTGTTCTGTGTCTTAGGTGACTTCCCATATTTGGCTTATGGTACTTCATTTTTTCTCATTTCCATTAAGTATTTATGTGAAGTCTCAGGCTTACTAAAGAGATTGAACGGGTTGGAATCATAAAATACAGTTTTGCCAAGTTTCTCTGACTTAACATTTTAAAGAATCTCTCTATGTGAGAATAAGCATTTCTGACTTATCTAAAGCACTGTGTTCCGGCGTTGGGCAGGAAACAAGGACTGTAGCATGGGGCTATGCATAGGTTAAAGCAGAGCGTCGGCAGAAGTTGGTGAGAGCAGACTTGCTATGAGAGGTGACACGATGTCCCCTCCATCAATCCTTTTAGGTCTGGCCCCTGTATATTTTCCATCGTGTGAGACTTATTTGAAATCATATCTGTTCCCTCAACTTGCCCAAAGGCCTCAAGGGAAGTCATCACTCTTTATTTATGTCTGTATCCAGAATCTCTAAAATGGCATTGAAAGAGTGTCTGAATTAAGCAGATTTAACCAGATGATTCTGAGGGAGACTGGAGCGCCCCTGTTCTGGATAGACGCTTTTCCCAGAAGATGACAGAATTAAGCTGCTCAGGCAAGGAGATGGAAGATTCTGTCCTACTGTCTCAGAAATAGTGTCACCCAGAGTCTTCTGTGACCTGGGGAGGAGATCGCTCTGCTGATGCTACCGCTCATCTGAGAATTTTCATTCTTAAGCCTTCGGCTTACTCTGTCAGCTCAGGCCTTGCTCCTAAACACTTTAGTTTTATGAAAGTGATTTTCCACCTTTTATCTTTGCAAAACTCTGTAAACAGCCAGGGAGTTTTCACCCCATATGAGATTTCCATCACTGTGTTGGAAGGGAAGACCTCGTCTTCTGAAAGCTGGTTTTCTTAATAAGGGTGCTGTGACTTTCAGGGCTGTGGGAGCCGGTCAGCGGGGTCCGCTGGAAGTTCTGACTTTCTGGAGACACAGATGAGTTTGACCCCAGCCTAGAACTTGATAATAAAATACATTCCTTTATTATTTTCGTAATGTTAATAGGCCTGTGGAAAACTGCATGAACTTTGTTCTTAAGTGTACAATGCTGTTTACTACAATTGCGTAAATCAAAGTCCATTTATTTCTATTTGAAAGGTCACACGTTTCTTTCAATGCCTGCATCTAAAAACACATTTTAAAGTAGTTTAGCGGGTGATTAGAGAATAAATAAGTAACAGATGAGTTAAAATGAATATATGATTATTTTATTTACTCCTTTGGAGAATGAATATTGCTACTTACTGTACAAGCAGTTCTTGAGTATCTAACGTTTACCCAGTACTATAAAATTTCTCCTTAAAAATTGTTGGTGAGACAGAGATGAATCACCTGGAATAGCTTAGAAATGTTTTTCTGTCACCAAATCTTAATAAAAAAAAGTCTAAGCATATTTTGTAAAAATAAACATATTTACAAACTTGCTGTCTTTTATTAAACTCTTCACATACAGGTTAAAACAAAATCTCAAATTTTCATAAGCCTTACAAGTTTGTCTTAACAGAGTTTTCACAACACCATCCCCCCCTCAACTGACTGGTCCCAAATCAGGGGCCACCTACGTACCTCTTCGCTGTCTTCTCTTCGATTATCATGCATAAGCATGATCTTCACAAGATCTTTGCTCTCTGTGAATTTCTTACAAACAACCTTGTTTCAGTAGGACTAAATGCAGCTACTGCATTAACCACATAATGCCAAAATTGTATATATTTTTTGTGCGTCGTTTTTCTTTCTTTATTTATATTTTAGATTCCACATTTAAGAGAGATCATACGGTATTTGTCTTTCTCTGACTTATTTCGCTTAGCATAATGCCCTCAGGGTCCATCCATGTTGTCACAATTGGCAAGATTTCATTCTTTTTACAGCTGAGTAATACTCCAGCATGTGTGTAAATATATATATATATATATATGCCACAATTTCTTTATCCATTCATCCATCAATGGACACTTAGGTAGTTTCCACGTTGGCTATTGTAAATACTGCTGAAATGAATATAGGGGTGCATATATATTTTGAAGTTAGTGTTTTCATTTTTTTCAGATAAATACCCAGAACTAAAATTGCTGGATCATAAGGTAGTTCTATTTTTAATTTTTTGAGGGAAGTCCACATTGTTTTTTATTTAAAAACAATCAATCAATTTAGATCCCTACCAACAGTGCTTGAGAGTTCCCTGTCCTCCACATCCTCGCCAACATTTGTTATTGCTAGTCTTTTTGATAATACCCACTCTAACAGGTGATTATAATAAATATACACTTTTGTGTATTTGATTATAATTTCTTGCCAGAAAGATGAGGGAAATACCAATATTGGATCAATGAGCCAAAGACATGTATGTTCCTTTATAATGTAAATTTGGGTAGATGAGTATTTCTTGTATTTTAAAAGAATTCCATTATAAAGTCGATGATCGCCTGCCCAATGCAACTATTTTGTGAGTTTGATTTTTATTATTTTTTTCTAAACATTTCTGTTTCTTATAATGAAAATAACTCCTGCTTGGTCCGGAAATCTGCCACTAGTCTTTAATGAATCATTTAGTTGCTGTGCGATCCATTTTTCATCTCTATAGATCAGGGATGTGGGTGAGATCAATTCCAAATACCAGCTCAAATTCTTCGATCATTCTGAGGTTATTGCATGTGGGATGCTATCCTAGGCAGAATGTTGAGAATTTCTACTACACAGTGTCAGCCTGGAACAGTGGGCTCACTCCCACTGGGCACCCTGGGAGGAAACACACAGATTGTGCATCTGAATTTGTCCCTAACAGAAAAGAGACTGTGGTGTTTGCCCATCAACTCTGTCCCTTGTTGGTTGAGGATTTCCTTGGGGTGGAGAGAAGCTAACCACTCCTGCATTTCTAGGTAGCACTGTACGTGAGTTAAGTTGCCTTCTAATCATTTGGAAAAAGCCTTGAGACAGCAAAGCAGGCGATTCAGCTGTGCATGTTTGAGGAGGAATATAGGAAATAAGAGATGTGATGAAGGACATACAGATGCCGTTTACATTGCTTGATTAATCAGTCAATATCTGAAAGTCCAGTGTACAAGTCACCTGTAATCCTTTATTCTGCCAAGACAAAGGAAAGAATTGCTGTTATCTAGATGGTCCAAGTAGCCTTGGAAAGAGGAAAACAGCCTTCAGGAAGAGGTGCAAAAATAACAGTGTGTTCAGCGAAATATAGAGAAATGGATGGTATGAATTGGAGTGCTAGGGGGCAGTCAGGAGAATGACAAAGGAATCCCACAGGTGGGGAACTGGAAGTGGTGGTCAATGAGCTGGGCTGTAAGTAATAAGTCAGAGTTATCCAGCCAAGGAGAAGGGTGAGGATGTTCTGGTTGAAGGGCATGGCATTGATAAAAACAAAAGGACGACTGCAGCATGTCGAGTGCACAGAATGACAAGCAGGTCAGTACTTCTGGTACATCAAGAATTGAGAAGAGACTAATAGAAAGGAATCACGGCCTCGTGGGTGTTTGTGGGTCATGGTACAGGACTAGGGCATCAACTTTTAGGTGATTTTCTATGCTCTTTCATTTTCCATTTCCTAATGATTTCAATAAAACTTTTCTTAAAATATCTTGCAGAGTTTTGAACTGCCACTCTCAGTGGAAAATTTTCCTACTTTACTTAAAAATGTATCTGCATGGATATTCCCTCTTTCTTAAAAGCTTTTTTCTCTCTTAGCTTTGTAGTCATAACATCCTTATCAGAAAGGAGGTAAACAATCTGAGAGAACGGGCCAAATTCACCTACTCCAACCTCACACGTGGAGGTCTTGGCAGAGGTAGCTTCTTAACAAAGGTGGACAAGATCAGAGCTCTGAAAGCTTGTTGGGGAGGGAAGAGTTAGTCCGTGAGTGAAATTGTGATTTGTCAGCATTCCTTTCATTTGGGTGTTCAGTTCAGAAATCTAGGAGTAATCCTAGACTCTACCCTCTTCCTCTCTTCCCTCAAGGTATCAATTACCAAAACTCGCTAAAACCACCTCCCAAAACCCACTCCTCCTGCAGTAGCCTCAGGAGGGGCTGAGACTCTCTGAGTCTCTCTCTGAGACTATAGAGCAAAGCTTCTCATCTTGTCCACTTTCCTCTCCCATCCACTCTCCACCTGCTGGCGGAGGGATTGTTCCTAAAACTGTGACTTCATGGACTCTGTTCCTTTCCAGCTCCAGCATTACCAAACTATTTGTCATTCTCTGAGTGTAGCCTGATTTCCTGTCTGTGTATTTGCACCTGAGGCTCCCTCTGTCTGGCCACCTTGACTTGTTTGCCTATTTGGGATCACTTTTACTGCAATTTTTTTTTAAATTCCTATTTCCCTTCTTATTCACAACATAGTTATTCTTCTTTTTTTCCTCCAGTCTTTTAAGTTTTTATGAGCATATTTGTCCCATCTTGTTACAATTATTGATTTACATGCCACTTGATTGTGAGTTATTACATCCCTGTTGTTTGGCATGTAGTAATTGATATTGATAAAGGTACACTGAAATGACTTTTCATCTCCAGTATTTCCAGCAGGTTGCCAAAATCCAGGCAGCTGGATTGACTCCTGTTACAAGAACTTGCTCTGAACTGAGTCAGAGCACACAGTACTCTTTCTACTTAAAACGTCCTTCCATCACTTCTCCACCCAGCCAAATCCTCCTCAGGCTTTACAGTCCACATTAAATGTCATCTCCTCGGTGAAATTTTCTACAATCTCACTTTGCTAGCATATGAGCTCAGAAGACACAGATTTTTCAAAGTGCTCTGAGTTTCTACCATGCATCACAGTACCTCGTAGCAAGTTGTTAATAATAGTGACGGGGGCCAGTGCTCATGATGTTGTAACATTTCTCAGACTCCCTTGCGGGTAGGATGGGGCACAGTGCCTAGTTTTGGCTAACAATCCGTGACCAGATGTAATGTGGGTCACTTCCAGCCAAGTCGATTAAAAGCTCTTGTGCCTCCTACAATCTCCCCATCATGTCAGGACCATGGAAGGCATGTTCAGACGGTTGTATTACAGGATGGAGGCAGTTGAAGTCCTTCTGTAAGTGGAAAGTTGCTACCAAGTAGCTTAGAACTTTGTATAAGATATTCTCAAGCATCAATTATCACAATGCACATTTATTATTAAAAAAATGATAGCATCAATGAACTTTGTAGAATTTTGGAGTAACTGTTTTCAGGGTAATATGAACAAAGAGTGAGATCAAAACTTGATATCAAACTGGACTTTGAAATAGATGGCGTTCTGTATCGCAATTGTGGCTGAGGTGGTTGACATGTTTTTGCATTATTAAAAATATAGTGGTTGATATTTAAAAGTTCATTAAGTATTAAACCCCACATTAATAAATTAACAATCCAGACCCCCTATATTCCTTTAAGGACAATGTATGGTTGTTGTTTTTTCATTGTTTCATCTGTTCATTTTAAAGGTTAGCATTTAAACAAACGTGAAGTCAAAAATTATAAATAATGCATGATGGAAATTTATAGCGATGTGCAACAGTTACAGGGATAGTTAATCAGGTTACTACAGTTTAAGAACAGTTGTATTGGTTAGTTTAATTATTTATGTGAGCACAGCATAAGAAATGGTGTTTAATTAATTCACATTTCTACTTCGCTGTATTTCAAAATGCCCTACACAAGTGAAGTGCAGCGATCTGCATGTCCTTGGGAAATTTTAGTTCATGCAGATGTTCTCTGTTAAGATTGCATTTCCTATTACGGAAACTTATGTATTTTAAAGGTCACCTTTACTTAAAGCATGAGTTGAAAATGTTGCATAAAATCTACCAAAGGGAGAGAATTATATATGCAGAAAAATATTAACATAAGGACGAGAAAGTAATAGTCATTTTACGAGACATACCCAGGTGGAAGAAATCCATCGTGGTAAGAAGGCAGTCTTGCTTGCTACCATGCTGATATAAATCCAAAATATTTTATCATGATTGTCTAAGTTGCTCGCAGGCATTTTGGATATAAACGAGAGAAAAAAATAATGTATCAAAGAACTTTAAATTACATTTCTAAGTATCAAGAAAATAAATTTAGATCTTTTGTTCTTTTGAAGCATCACCCATGACTAATAATTTTAATATAAAATGAGCCTTCTTTGTAATATAGAGGAGTAAATATTTCCAAAATACAAATACACAATTATGTTACTGTATCCATGGTTGGTAAATCACCAGTCTTGTAAACGGAATAAAGTCAAAAACATTCTCAGTATGCCTTTTTCTATCAGCATGACTATCGTGATCAACCAAATGATGTGAGCTAGCTTTGCTGGAGGCTAGAAGACTTATTAAAATCAGTTAGGAAGCTGGTACTCAAAAACAGGAGGAAACATCAGCACCGAGGGGTTTCAGGGTTGTGCTTTGATGTCTTCATATGTTCCCTCCAAAAATAGTTAGAAACAACTTTACTATAATTCCTTATTATAGGTCACAGCCTTTGTTTAGAATTTTATTAGCAGAATCTAGTACTCATAACTTTATGGAGTAGGCACTATTATTATTTCCATTTTGAGGACAAGAAAAATGAAGTTTAATCTGAACCCTGGTCAGCCTGATCACAGTTACACTGTTACCGGCAACACTACACCGTTTCATGGCCCCCCAGCAGCTATCGAGTCTGACTAATACGTTGCGTCTGTTAAGACTACAAGCTTAGGTTTTACTTAAAGAAGTAAACAAATCCCCTGATTGTTAGGCTTTTCCTAAAACTCATCTGATACCTAAATCATGAGTCTTTTGAGGGACCTTAGCATCCTTAGTGAGCCACGGGATGCTGAAGAGTTGTTATTTTACATCAACCCACAAGGGAGGGACTATCATTATTCTAGTTTTGCAGATAATTAAAATGAGACTCAGAGAGGTTAAATGATTTACCTACGGTCACAAAACAAGCAAATTTGGGGGCTAGAATTCACAAGCGCTTTGCCTGATGTAATGGGGTTTAGCCTGTACCACAATTTTCCAGGATTTGGAAAGTTTTGTAATGAAGCCAACTAAATATGACAATAAATATAAGCCTAAATATGACACTAAGCGCGAAGGATTTGACAAAAATATGTTTTTAACTTTGATATAGATATAACTTTCCCAGTGTCTTGGGAACTTTCAATATTATCCCTAGACAGGACAGCAGACGTCACACTGCTGGTTGGTCTTAGTGCCTGCAATTTCCATATAGCTGCCTATTTCTTGCTACTAAGGTGTACAACCTTGGGGCTCAGTAGAAACTTGTACCATGAACTCCTTGGCCCAAATATAATTTCTTTAGGCAAGTCCAGAACAAAATTGCAGCACCTCCTTATATGTATATCATATCATATCCGTACTCATAAAAAAGTCCCTCTGAAAATTTGGAATATTATCTTGGAGATTATTTTGTGTTTTAAGAGTTGGCCATCCTAATAAAAATGGTGATTTTATTTGTTATTGTTCACTTAAGGGACAAAATGATTGTAAGCCTTTAAAACACACCACTTAACTTTCCTATGCTCCACACTATCTCAAAATAACCTTTTTTTGGATGAATAGAATCAGTTTTCATTTCACTCCACAAGCTCAAGTCCTTGAAAAATAATCAATCAGATAGTTTAGTACAAACGTGTCTTTTCTCTCTTTGTGAACTCCTAAAGATGACTTTTTTTCTCCCCTGCTAACAGTCATGTTATTTGACTTTTTTGATGATGAAAAAAATGAGATAATCACATGACACATCTGGCAAGAGTTTTACTTCATCAGTTGTCCAGGCTTTATAGAGGACAATTTTTGTCCTTTTCTCCCCTTTCCTTTCATCTGTCCTACACTTTCATCCTGACTCTTCTCTTGTTTTCTGATTTTGGGCTTATAATCAATGTAGCGAATAACGTGATTAATTAAAAAAGTGAAAAAAAAAAGAGAGGATAATATATGCTATTCTTTTGTGTCTTGTAGTTATAACGGGTGGTCCGCAGGCCGTGTATTCATAGTATAACTAATATCAAGTAACAATGGCAAGAATAAAAGCACAACACTTGGAATTCCAATTAATTTTTTCTAGAGAATTCTGGAAAATATGTAAGGTATTATATGTGTTTCATGATGTAATTCTTTTTTTCCCCAATTTTACTGAGATATAATTGACATACAACACTACATAAGTTTAGTGTGTATAGTATAATGATTTGACTTACCTCTATTGTGAAATGATTGCCACAATAACTTTAGTTAATATCTGTCATCTCATATAGACACAAAATAAAAGAAAAAAATTATACTTTTCCTTGTAATTAGCACTCTTGGGGTCTACTCTCTTAACAGCTCTCCTCCATATCGCACGGCAGTGCTAAGTGCAGTCATCATGCTATACGTTACGTCCCTATTTACTTAGTTATCTTAAACTAGATGTTTGTACCCTTGACCTCTTTCATCCAATTCCTCCTTCCCCGACCCAACTCCTGCCTCTGTTAACCACAAATATAATCTCGTTTTCTATGAGTTTTTGGGATTTTTAAAATATTTTTCATAAAAGTGAGATCTTGTCTGACATTTCACTTAGCATAATGCCTTCAAAGTCCATCCATGTTGTCACAAATGGCAGAATTTCTTTGTTTTTTATGGCTGAAAAATGTTCCATTGTGTGTGTGTGTGTGTGTATATATATGTTAAATATATATATACATACACATCCCACAACTTCTTTATCCATTCACCCACTGTTGGACGTAGGTTGTCTCCACATCTTGGCTGTTGTAAATAATGCTGCCAGGATCAGGGGGTCCACATGTCTCGTCAACATACTGTTTTTGTTTCCTTTTGATGTATTTCCAGAAGTGAGATTCCTGGGTCATATGGCATTTCTATTTGTAACTTTTTGAGGAAACTCCATACTGTTTTCCATAGTGGCTGCACTGTTTTACACTCTCACCAACAGTGCACAGCGGTTCCCTTTTCTCCATATTCTTGTTTGCCATTGCTTGTCTTTTTGGTGCTAGCCATTCTAACGAGCATGCGGTGATATCTCACTGCAGTTTTGACTTGCGTTTCCCTGATGACTGGTGATCTTGAGCACCTTTTCATGTACCTGTTGGCCATTCGTATATCTTCTTTGGACAAATGTATATCTAGGACTGTGTCGATTTTTTAATTGGATTATTTAGTTTTTTGCTATTGAGTTGTACGAGTTCCCTGTATATTTTGAATATTAACCCCTTTTCAGATATATGGTTTGCAAATATTTTTTTTCCATTCCATAGGTCGTCTTTTCATTTTCTTGATTGCTTCTTTTTCTGTGCAAAAGCTTTTCAGTTTGAAGTAGTCCCATGTGTTTAACTTTATTTTGTTGCTTGTGACTTAGGTGTCATATCCAAAAAATCATTGCCAAGACCAATGTCAAGAAGGTTTTTCCTCTGTTTTCTTCTAGGAGGTTTATGGTTTCAGGTCTTACATTTAAGTCGTTAATCCATTTTAAGTTTTGTAAGAGGTGTAAGACAGGGATCTAGTTTCATTGTTTCACTTGTGGATTTCAAATTTTCCCAGCACCGTTTGTTAAAGAGATTGTCTTTTCTTCCTTGAATATTCTTAGCTCTCTTGTCAAATGTTAGTTGGCCATATATGCTTGGCTTTATTTCTGGGCTCTTGAATCTGTATCGTTGGTCCATGTGTGTTTTTTTTTTATGCCCGTACCACACTGTTGTGATGACTATAGCTTTGTAGTATAGCTTGAAATCAGGAAGTGTGATGCTTCCAGTTTTTATCTTGTTTCTCAGGATTGTTTTGATATTTGAGATCTTTTGACCTTCCATATAAATTTTAGGATTATTTTTTTCTACTTCTGTAAAAACTGCCATTGGAATCTTGATGGATGTAACGTTGAATATACAGATGGTTTTTGGTAGTATTGACATTTTTACCACATTAATTATTCCAATCCATGAACTCAGGATACCTTTCCATTTATTTGGGTCTTCTTGGATTTCTTTCATTAATGTCTTGTAGTTTTCACAGTAGAGATCTTTCACCTTCTAGGTTAAGTTTATTCCCAATTATTTTATTGTTTTGATACTATTGTAAATGGGATTTTTTAAAATTTCTTTTCAGGTAATCCATTGTTGGTGTATAGAAACACTACTGATTTTTGTATGTTAATTTTGTATCCTGCAACTTTACTGAATTTGTTGATCAAGATCTAACAGGTTTTTGATGGAGTCTTTAAGATCTTATGTATATAAAATCACGTTATGTACAAATAGTGACAATTTTATTTCTTTTTTTCAATTACGATCCCGTTTATTTCTGTTTTTCTGCCTAACTGCTTTGGCTTGGACTTCCAGTACTATGTTGAAAGGATTGGTGAGAGTGAGCACCCTTGTCTTACTTCTGATATTGGAAGGAAAAGTTTCATCCTTTCACCTTTGAGTCTGATGTTAGCTCTGGGCTTATCATACATGGCCTTTATCATTCTGTTCCTTCTGTACCAAATTTCTTAAGTGTTTTATCATTAAAAGATGTTGAATTTTGTCAAATGTTTTTTCTGCCTCCACTGAGATAATCATATAATTTTTTCTTTCATTCTATGAAAGTGATGCATCACATTTATTTGCATATATTGAACCATCCTTGCATTCCAGGGATAAATCCCACTACATTATGGTGAATGATCTCATTAATGTGCTGCTGGATTGGGTCTGCTAGTATTTTATTGAGAATTTTTGCATCTATATTTATAAGGGGTATTGGCTTGTAGTTTTATTTTCTGATTGTGTCCTTTTCTGGCTTTGGTATCAGAGCAATGCTGGCCTCATAAAACGAGGTCCAGAGTGTTGCCTCATTTCCAATTTTTTGGAAGAGTTTGAGAATGATTGACATTAATTCTTCTTTAAATATTTGGTAAAATTCACCAGGAACCCATCTGGTCCTGGAATTTTCTTCATTGGGAATCTTATGCATTTCTGTGGTATCACCTGTAATGGATTTTTTTTTCTCATTTATAATTTTGTTGATTTGGGTCCTTTCTCTTTTTCCATTGGTTAGTGTAACTAAAGATTTGTCAATTTCATTTATCTTTTCAAAGAACCAACTCTTAGTTTGGTTAATCTTTTCTATTGTTTTTCTGCTTTCTATGCATTTATTTCTGCTGTAATACTTAGTATTTCTTTCTTTCTGCTAACTTTGGGCTCAGTTTGCTCTTTTTCTAGTTCCTTAGAGCACAAAGGTAGGTTGTTTATTTGAGATTTTTCTTGTTTCTTAACGTTACACATTATATCTTTGAACTTCCCTTTTAAAAGTTCTTGTGCTACATCCCGTAAGTTTTGGTATGTTATATTTCCATTTTTGTTTGTCTCAAGATACTTTTTTATTTCTCCATTAATTTCTTTGATCCATCAGTTGTTGTTGACAGTGTTAAGTTTTATGTATTCATGAATTTTTCAGTTTTCCTCCTCTTATTCATTTCTAGTTTCCTGCCATTGTGATCAGAGAAGATGCTTGATATGATTTTAATCTTCTTGAATTTGTTAAGACTTATTTTGTGGCCTAACATAACATATGGTCTACCCTAGAAAATGTTCCACGTGCATTTGAGAAGCATGTGTATTTTGCTTTTGACAGATAGAATGCTATTTATGTGTCTTAGGTCCATTTGGTCTATAGTATGGTTCAGTTTTGCTATTTCCTTATTGATTCTCTGTCTGGATGATCTATTCATTGTTAAGAGGAGGATATCAAAGTCCCCAAATATTATTATTTTGTTGTTTATTTCTCCTTTAGCTCTGTTAATTTTTGCTTTACATATTTAGGTGTTCCAATATTGGGTGTATAAATATTTACAATTGTTATTACTTCTTGATGGATTGACACCTTTACCATTATATAATGATAGTGTTTATCTCTTTTTACAATTTTAGTTTAAAGTCGATTTTTTTCTGATATAAATATAGCTATCCCTGTTATTTTGGTTATCATTTCCTTGAAATACTTTTTTCTGTCCCTTCACTCTCAGTCTATGTGTCTCTAAGGTCAAAGTGAGTCTCTTGTAGGCAGCATATCATTGGGTCTTATTTTATGATCCATACACCCATTCCACATTTTTTTATTGCAAAATTTAATCCTTTTACATTTAAGGGAATTATTGATAGCTAAGGACTTACTATTGTCATTTTGTTCATTGTTTTCTGGCTGTTTTGTAGACCCATTGTTCTTTGTTTCCTACCTTTCTGTCTTTTGTGTGCTTTGATGTCTTTTGATGTCAGTGTGCTTTGACTTCTTTACCACGTTCTTTTTTATAATTACTACAGGTTTTTCCCCTGTTACCATGAGGCTCACATTAAGTATCTTAAATTATAATGTACTATTTTATGCTGATAGCAACTTAAATTTGATAGCATTCTAAATTCTACACTTTTACTTATCCTCCCCCTCATAATTTATGTTATCGACATTACAGTTTACATACTTTTTTATACGGTGTAACCAATTACAGATTATTATAGCTATGGTTATTTTTACCGTATTTGTTTTTGATCTCTTCAACTAGGATTGTATATAAATTATTCACCTCCATTACTGTATTACAGAATGTAATTTTGACTATATATTTACCATACCAGTGAGTTTTATGCTACTTTCTTATGTTTGTATAATGTTAATTATAAAAATTTTTATAATTTATAAACTTTAAAAACTTCCACTCAAAGAACTCCCTTTAGCATTTCTTATAAGACAATCTAATGGTGATAAACTCCCTCAGCTCTCATTGTTTGGGAAAGTCTTTAGCTCTTCTTCATTTCTGAAGGACAGCTTTGCTGGATATAGAATTCTTAGTTGACAGTTTTTTCTGTAAATATTTTGAATATGTCATCCTATTCTCTCCTGGCCTGGAAAATTTCTTTGAGAAATCTCTCAATAATGTTACGGGGGTTCCTTTGTATGTAACTTCTCTCTTTTCTCTTGCTACTTTCAGAAATCTTTCTTTGTCTTCGACTTTTGAGACTTTAATTAGAATGTGTCTCAGTGTCGCTCTGTTTAGGTTCAACGTATTTTGGGTCCTTTGGGCCTCATTCATCTGGATGTCCATTTCTATCCACAGGTTTGTGAAAGTTTCAGCCTTTATTGCTTTAAATTTCCTTTCTGTCTCCTTCTCTTTCTCTTCTCCTTCTGGACTTCCCACAATGTGGATGCTGTTTCTTTTGATTGTATGTTATGTGTCTCTTAGGCATCTTACTCTTTTTCTTTTTGCCTCTCTGACCGAATAATTTCAAATATCCTGCCTTCTAGATCACTTATTCTTTCTCCTGCATTGTCAAGTCTCCTTTTGAAGCTCTTTGTTGAATTCTTCAGGTCAGTCATTGTATTTTTCAGCTCTAGGATTTCTGCTTGTTTGTTTGTTTTTATGCTTTATATTTCTTTGTTGAACTTGTCATTTTGTTCACACATTGTTTTCCTAATTTTGTTTAGTCATCTGTGTGTCCTTCTGGTTCACTAAACTTCCTTATGAGGACTATTCTGGATTTTTTGTCTGACCGTTCATGGATTTTGCTTTCTCTAGAATCTGTTATTACAGCTCTATTAATTTCCTTTAGTGGTGTCATGTTTACCTGACTGTCATGATCCTTGACTCCTTACATTGACATCTGTACATTTGAGTAAGCTGTCTCCTCTTCCAGAATTTGCAGGTTCACTTTGGCAGAGACCGTTCATAACCAATCAGCTCAATTTGGATTTCTGGACATGTCTGCTGGTAAATTCCTTGAGCAGGTGGCACTTGCTATCAGGGTCTGTATTGGGGAAAGGCCACTGCCTGAGCTCTGAGGTCAGGGGGAGGGTGCCGCTGGCTAGCAACAGTTGGATGTTGACTTGGTTCCCTGTCTAAGTAAGGCTGGAGAATGGGCTCTGCATTTGCCTGACTTCTCTGGTCAGGATTCCTGGAGAGCTGGGAATATTACTATATTCAGCAGCAGATGGCACTGTAAATTAGTTTCCCTGCCCTGGTGAGGCAGCAGCACACTTGGGAACATTTGGGAACCTGAATTAGGCAAGACTGTGCACTGAATTCCTTCACCAGATGAGGCCACTGGTTTTGCTCTGCAGACAGAGAGCCACAAGGCTGTGCTTTCTGTTCAAGTGCTGCTGTGAGCAGGGCTGTTAGGTGGGCTACACAGCTTCCCATGTGCGCTTGTTAGGATCCCTGGTCAAGTGGCCATGGAATGGGAAAGGGCAAGGGGCAGGGCTATGAATTAGTTTTCCTGCCAAGCCAGAGGAGAACTGGGCCAAATCCAGCAAGGCTTTTTGTTTGAGGTCTTAACTCAAGCTGACCCATACCCTCAAGTTTCCTAGCCAAACAGGGCCACTGACTGTGCTCTGCAGATGATGAGCTCTGCCTGTCACACTCTACTTGAGTGTTGTTGGGCAACACAGCATCCAGGCATTCTGGTCAGCCTTTCTGGTCAGATGGGGCTGACAGATACCCTCAGCAGTGGATTAGGCTATTACTCACCTCTCCTGCTTGGGAGAGACTGTAGGACCAGCTCCAACCATCCACAGCTGATCCATATCAGGCTTTCTGGTCAGAAGGGTCCAGGAGCTACACTCTGCAGTGTGTCAGGCAATGACTCAGTTCCCCTCCCTGGGCAGGTCATGCCTGGTTGCAGGGTTGGCAAAGCACTTTGTTTGAAGACCTGAGTCAGGCAGACCTGTACCCTGCTGAGTTCCTTAGTGAGACTTACCACTGTCTTGGCTTTGCAGATGAGTAAAGCCACTGTTTGGGACTACTACTTGGGTGCTGCAGGTTGTAACTCAATCTGCCAATGTCCAACGGGTGGTTGTTGCAAGACACTCCTCCCTTCTCTGCCACAATCAGATTACCAGTGGTCAAGCCCTGTAGAGTTCTCCACAATCCCAGTGCAGGGGAGACTGGAGTAGATTCTTGCAGGAAGTGACCCACAATGATGGAGGAGCTGGATGTCTACCCTGGTCTCTCTCTTCCCACTGGATGTACTGTGGGCTCAGAGGAGACCTCTTCTCATGGTGCTGGGCTGGCCTGGGAGAGGGATAATGTGGTCAGCATGTGCTTGCCTCTCTTACCCATCTGGTGTGGTCTGTGTTGGTCTCTGTGGTGCAGGAGAGTGCTTCAGCCTCTCCCTCGTGTTCTAGAATTCTCTCAGTGGTGCTCGTCCATGAATAGTTAATTGTTCCCCTCGTGAGGGAGAGCAAAGTCAGAAATGACCTATGTTGCCATCTTGGTGATTTCACTTTCCTCTCATGATATAATTCTGATGAATATCTCTCGGCAGTTTCTACTTCCTGTTTGGGTTTGAGAAGCCTACCTAAATGGAACTGTGCTGAATGATATTCACTAAGCCTAAAGGGCAGGAGAGAGAGCCTGTATTAGCACATATTCCTTTTCCTATTGTGTCTTTGGAAGATCTGAAAACTTAATTTTTTCTCATTTACATTTTATCAGCAATAGATTGGATCCTCATCCAATGATTTTTTTGTATCCGACATTCCATTTTGTGACTGAATTTTGAGCCATGATTTTCAACAGTGAGATTTTATTCTCTATTTGATATGTGTTAATTATATAGGTTTTGAATCTTATTTATTGATGTCATTTCTAAGATATGTATATTATTCAAAGATGTCGCTCACATCCAGATTCAACTGAGGGCTTTTTCAAGGGTGGGAGATTTGTATTATGGGATAGTAAAAGCCCACAAGAAAATGAGTCTACCAACTAAGACCCTAGAAGGGACCCACATTTCTACGCTGGAGGTAATGTTTGCATTTTCCTGCTTATTTTTCCAGCCTCATCTAATAACGTGCTACTTATGAAATATGGACAGTTGTGGATAGTGAAAGAGGAAGTTGAATAGCAAAGGCTTAGGGCAAATAGAAAAAAGACATCACTTATATAAAGTGTTATCAAGGTTTACCATTTTGCATTGGATTTGAGACACCATATCATCTGTTACTATAATAAGGGTCAGTGAATTTTCCTTATAATCTGAGAGCCATGGTGTTCTCTGTTCTCTCTTCATTAGCTCAGGATTCTAGTCAGGTTAGGTCTCCAAAGAAGATGCGGTATTAGGAATCTTGGGTGGATGGAAATGATCCTGGTAGTGGTAATGTTTTTTCTTCCATTTCTTTGGCCCTCTTTAGTGAGGTCTCCTGCTGTTACCACCACAAAAAAAGGCTTCTGATAGTATCATACTCTCTGAAAATGCTCCTGGTGCTCGTGAAAACTAATACCTCTTCCAGTGCAGTTCGGGGGCAACACTATTCTGTTGCTAATTGCCAGAATCAATGACAATGACACTGATGCTTTCCTATGTCAAATACAATTTTGCCAAGGTGTTATATTAAAGCCCTTAGGTTTGCACCAAGAGTGTTGACTTATGCTGTTACTAAAACCATTAAAAACCCCTCACTTTTTCCAGATGAAGAAATTGAAGCTTAGTCATTTAAATTTCTTGTCACTGGTCACATGTCTGTTAGTGTTAACACCAGCTCTAGGTCTTTGTAGCTCCACTTTGGACTAAATCTAGGCTCCCAAATGCCATATATTTAGTCCATAACTTTCTATATTTTTGAGAATCACCTACATTTAGTTTTTGTCTTAGTTTCCCAAACTCCCTCCCCTCCACACACCTCAATTGTAATTGACTTGCAGACAGAACTAGATCAATAACTCCTGGAAACTGTAACCTCAACCTACCCATGTTAACAAGCTCTTCCCTTCTCATCCACAACTGCAGGTGGTGATAGATGTGTAGCTCAATTGACTGTTTTTATATCCTGGGCTTAAATTCATAATGGAACTGTCCGTCAATAAGACAGTATTTGTGGTCACATTCTAACTGGAAAATTTTTTCCTGACTACCTGTCAGTATGCCCCAAAAGATAAAGTTTTAAACTCCTGGATACTTGGTATATGCCATTAATAGCATACAGTTAGTAACCTAAATCATAGAGTTATTTCCCCCTAAAAGAGCTTAATAAATGTTTTTCATGACATGAATACTGATTCATAACAGCCAAGCAGTGCAGGAAATCACTTCCAAGAATTAGTCAGGAGGGGGGCCCCATTAAAACACTTACTATTTCTCAGCGTGGAAGATAAGCTTCTTGGGTGCAGAGAAGAGGTTTTTAGATCTGAGCCCAGGTAAGGCAGCATTTCCAAATATCATTTACAATTGTAGGAGTAAATGAAATTGAACTGAAGAGGATATTAACTTGTCTTCCTAGGTTCTGAAGTGTAATCGGAAGACAGACAATAGTCTCCAAAGACACACACATGAATTGTATCTGGCTTAGTTTGCCCACTGGCACATTGTGCATTTTATATTTCAATTAAAAAGTTTAATTAAGAAATTTCAACTGTTGTAAGCATGCTTAACAACCAGCATATTCATATGACCTCTAAATAAAGTGAGTCTTTAGTAAGAGGTAATGAACTTGAATGTTAACAAGATTCTGATCAAAAGATAGGAAATATATTTAAATTAAAATTATATTGACATTATGTTAATGTAAAACGGTAACTCTCGTCTAGTTTGGGGCTGTTTTAATCCGTGTGTTAAAATGAGTTTTAACATTTCACTAATCTAAATCCATATAAATAGGAGAAAGTCTGAACTTTGATAATATTTTTAATAATATCTTAATACATAAAAAGTTTAAAATAATCTATGATCTCCTTTGTAGTACCTAGAACAAAGATTCACTGGGTGTGAAATATGTATTTTAATGTTACATATTGATGCAGTTTTGCAAGTTTTATCTGCAATGTATCTTTCTGATCTATCTCTGACCAAGTTATGTCATATCTTTCCAGTTGGCTGAACTTTCTATCTGGTAACTTTATGCCATCTCTGGCCTCATTCATTCATTCATCCATCATTAATTATTATCACTTAAAGAATTCAATTCTGGGTCAGGAGGTGGACAAGTGGACAAATAAAATACTGTAATCACCTTCTGAAGAAATTGCTGCTCCCACGGCTGCCTTCTCTGTGAACTGACCTCCACTTGCATGGAGGGGTGGCCTGGCCTGTGAAGCCAGGTTTATTAAATGAACCATCCCTTACCGTACACTCCTAAGGACAAGTGCCTCCTGATGTCCCACAAGACATTCGTAAGTATTTTATTGGTACTACATAAACAGAATCTTGATTTAATTTTCAGGTTATTAATTTGTGGTAATTTTAATTGCAAAAGGAAAAAGAGTGAGCTGTATCATAGTATTTATATATTCATCAGCTGAGTAAAGCTCACTGATCCTCTATTTTGGAAACAAAACTTGCCTTTTGAATCCTTTTTTTAAAAGAACGTGTTTCCCCTCTGATGGAAATTTACCCTAAATACTGTTCCTCTTGTCCATCAGTTTGACTCAAAATATTAGAGAATACTATTTTTCTTACACGGAGATTTCTTTTTTAATAGAGACTACGTTCTTTCTCAGATAAATAGCCTTTCTTCCTAAGTCACTGTTAAAAAGTCCTTTAGGAGAATGTAACCTAAAATCACTGTGTATTTATTGACAAAGCATGCTATTTGAATTCAGACAGAAGTGAGTTTAGATTTCAGACAAGTCATTTAGCTACAAGTCAAATGTGAACCCCAGGTTCCTTACCGGTAGAAATGATCTACTTGCCTTCCTGGTGTCCTATGAGGAATAAGCCAGGTTATGTCTATACCTGTTCCTACTCAGTGCCCAGTGGATGATAGACTCTCAGGAAATGAAAATACCTTTTCTCCTTCCACTTGTGAGTCTACTTACTTCTAGTCTCTAAGTTCCTGGTACATTTACTGAATGAATTATTCTCTATGTTCTCTTAGATACATTAGTTGACCTCTTTCCCCTCCGTTTCCTCACCTACGAAGTAAGAAATTGAATCAGGTACATCCTAAGTTTCCTCCAATCTTAAAAGCTCCTTTAAATATAGGCATATAAAGAAGATTGACATTAGAGAAGGATATAACTAACGTCCTAGAATAAGACAGCTCTAGAATTGAATATAAAATCTGTAAGACTTTGGATCAATGGCCAATTTCATTAAATATCAGGTCTTCTGCTTAATAAAATAAGAGTAATAACATTGTCTATTTTATGTTTCACTTGAAGATTAAATGGCACAATGCCAGGAATAAAGGGTTTTTCAATAAAAATAAATATTATTACATTATGCTAATACTATGATATTTATCATTAACCATTACCATATCATCATCATTTCACTACCTTAATTTAAAAATAGACTTAAAAAATTAAGTTTCTCATAGGTTTAGCAAAATGATTGTCTAAACAATATACGTATTAAAATTCCCGGGAACTGTGAACTATAAATGAAAAACATGTTTCCTCCTTAATTCAGAGCAATATATATTTAAAAATACATTTAACATTTTTATGTATTCAAGAAGAAATTATTGAAAATCTAAAATCGAAAAATCTAAAATCTGAAAAAAATCTATCAACGTGGAGTTTACAGTCTAGCATTGAGATTGGGAGATATATACCTATATCAGTTAGATTTCATCATATGCCAAACCACACCACAATTAGTGTTTCAAGACAATAAGCAGTTACAATTCTCATGGATTCTGTGGGGTGGCCAGGAGACTCTTCTGGTCTGTAGGGCTTGGCCGGGGGCAGCTGATCTAAGGGGAACTTGATCACGTGTCTAGAAGTTGGAGAGAGGCATGTGGCAATGGGCATGACTTGCCCAAGGGTCTTTCGTTTTGCAACATGACTGCCTTAGGCTCCCACACGTATGAGTGGTAGTGGGATTCCCCTAAGCAGCAAGATAGAGCAAGTCCTGTGTGCAGGCAATTTGCAAGTCTCTGCTGGCATCATGTTTGCGATTCTCCTATGGGCTAAAGCAAGTCACCTGCGCAAACCCAGAGCCAATGTGAGGGTGGACTACTCAATTTACTGCATAGTCTGTTGACATGAGATTCAGAGCTGGGGGCTCTTAGGGAGGACAAGCAGAATGGACTAAAAGAGACCATGTGAGCACAGAGGACACCCAGAAGCCCAATGGCCTAAGGTTGTATGAGAGAAAAACAGCTACCCTCTAATGGGGCTACGGCACTACAGCGTCATGGGGGGAGTCAGGTTCTACTATGAACAAGAAGGAAAAGGGAAGTTTCCAAACTGGTGGACAAGAGGAAATTGAGGGAAGAGGTAATTTCGATAAGGAATGACACTGATTTCCTGAGGGATTCAGGAGTTGAGAAAGAGATCAGATTAGGAGATTAAAGGCCAAGTGATAAGGGAGTTTGGGGGTTATTCTGGAGAGCAACAAAAAAGGGACAAATGTGTAAAATGGAAGGTTTTCACTTACAGTAGCCTTGCTGAGGAGATAATCAAAATGGGATATTGTTTTTGCCGTAATTGGCAAAATTACCGGATAAAATCATTACAGGACCAGACAAATGGAATCAGACTCTTAGTGGACCTAGATGAAGACTTCTCATGACAAGTAACAAATGTTGTGGAATCCTACTGTGTGTAGATCTTTAACCCCCCTTCCTGGCCAGAGTGCTGGTTTCAATTCCTTAATAAGCAAAACTACCATGGACTCCCCACTATTCTGGCACTCAAAACCTCACATTTTCCCCCTGGGTGAATTATTCAGGGCATTTCTTCCTCTAAGCATGTGTTCACTTGACCAATAAGCAAGTAAACTCAGCTTTGTCTTTTGATTTATTCATTTATTTTTGGTGAGGAAGATTGTCCCTGAGCTAACATCTGTGCCCATCTTCCTCTATCTTGTATGTGGGACACCACAGCATGGCTTGATGAGCATGTGTAGATCCGCACCAGGGATCCGAACCCGTGAATCCCTGGCTACGGAAGCAGAGTGTGTGAACTTTACCACTAGGCCACCAGGCTGGCCCCCTATCTTTTTATTTTTTTGATAGCTCTAAGACTTGTGTTTATTTTTTGATAGGAGCCTCATGAGATAAATCCTGGTGGTCACAGAGCAATTGCTGGTGGTGACATGGCGAGTGTTGTAGGTGGAAGTGGGGAGGGGATGGAGGATGTTGGGGTGGGGAGGGGGTCTTGCCAGGAACAGTCAGGGTTCCACTGCAGATGTGTGAAGGCCTGATGGAAAAGTCTAGAGCATTCAGATCTCTAGGTCTCAGTGGAACATCCAGAGCACACAGATAATCATTTTATAGAAGATATCTTTTATAAAATGTGTGCTTTTAGGATCAACAAAATGTTCTGTAGAGTCAGATATTTTATATAGACAAAGTAAAAATTCCTTTATTAATCTTTACATTAGACATATTTCTAAATATTCTCATTTACCTTGATAATTGAATATAGACTAATCATCTATGAATATAGCTAAAACGGCTTGAATTTATTTACATGCATGAATGCCTATTTATTGCTCCATATAAATAGATGATTTTCAATTTAACAGTTCTAATGTTATTTTAAAGTAATTCTCAAGAAGTCCTTCGGATTTTAGCAGACTAAAAGCTTGGGAATAAGTTCATGTCTACCCTATCCATAAACTTCATGGTTTTGAAAGTCTTTATTTCACTTCTCAGCCTTTATCTTTCCAGTTAAAGGAGTCCTCATTTGTAGTCTGTCGTTATCCAGAAGGCTCCCCATACCCTTGATCAACAGCAGAAAGGTTAAGCTTCATTTTCTAAATCAGGACCTGAAGGAACTTGATAAGAGACAGCCAAAGTCAGGGACCATTAATCACTATCACGCAAGAAAAATTGAGAAAAGTATCAAGAAATACAGCATCATAATTTGGGGCCTTTTTTCCTTCTTTTGTCTTTCTTCTTTTCCCCCAAATTTGAATACTGTAGGTTAAGAAAATTAAGTTTAAAAAATCTTTAGGTACTAAAAAGGCTTCTGATGAAAATTTGTATTTGAAATGATACAATCTTTCAAAATACTACAGATTTTTAATAATGTATTATTAATAAACTTGGGGTTAAGTTATTTCGCTTCTGGTGTAATAGACAAAGTTGAAAACCTGGAATTTTCTTACATTCCTCTCTGTCTCTTCATATTCCTTCCTATCTCAGTCTTCCAACTGACAAAAAAAATCCTTGACTGTCAAAATGTATCTAGTATCTGTGTGATATTTTTAATGCCTATTTAGGATTTGAGGGAGAAAACACTTACAAATTCACTTTCATAAGTATTTTTCTTGAAGTAAATGATGGGTTATAAGGGGCTTTGCAGCTAGACTATGATGAGTTTGTGGTTAGGGCAAAAGAGGAAAGGAAGGAGTGTGCATGTGTGTGTGTGCATGTGTGTGTGTGCATGTGTGTGTGTGGGTTAGAGAAAGAGCAAGAATGAAAGTAAGAGAGATTTAGAAAGATTTTTCAAGAGAAATAGCACCTACGTTGGAAGTGTGATTCTGAAGAATTTAAACAACTGGGAAACTGGGCTTAGGAGATTGCTGATGTGGTGGGCGTGGGTGAGCTCATCGAGGAGAGTGTATGGAATGAGAACAGGAAAAATGCAGGAACAAGTTTTGTTCACAAATCTCAAAACAAGAAGCTCTAAATAATAAGAGCTTAGTCTCGACCTAAAGACAGAAAACAGCCGTGTAGGAAGGTAACTAGCACTATATGTTGATAGTAGTTTTGTGTATTTGCATACAAGTACACAACATTTTAATAATAGACATTTTGGCAACTGGCAAAGACAGAAAGAATATGTTCTCTTTACAAATGAATGTCTCCTACTCTTTCTTCAACCTACTCATGAAAAGGGTCTGAAATATCCCTCATAGTATTTCCTTGTATTCCAATTGTTCATTTTAGGTTTTATGCTAATTTTGAACTCATAAGGTACGACTCAAATGCTTCAAAGTACGTGGGGAGTGCTCAGCAATTACTGCTGGACTTTCGTCTCTCCCCATCCTTTTCTTTCTGTAACTACCATTGAAGCCTAAACAAAATCATGTTCTTTATTTCATATATGTTAATGGCTATTCTCATTGAGTTATTTTGTACTACCTAGTTAATTGCATTATTTTATGAATACAATTTAAATTGCATTTATAAATATTGTGAACTTACCTTTATAATATAAATAAATGGAAACCGAAAACAGACTTAAACTGCCACATGGTCACCTTGGACTCTTTGCAAAATATGTTCTCTTAGGTATAAGAAAATAATCTTGATGCCTAAACGTGGGGAGAGACTTCTAAAACAAGATTTTAAAAGTACAAGTTTATAAGGCTAAAAATGGATGGATTTGACTATCATCAATACCAATGATATCTATTGAACAAAGAATTCCATAGACAGATTTGACAGATTAAGAGAGAAGACATTTGCCGTATCTGAAACTGACAAGGTATTAATATGTGAGACCATGAACAGATCTCTGACTCACCATCAAAAAGGGTGGAGATCCAAGAGAAAATGGGCAAAGCAGGTGAATCAGAGTTCAGAGGAAGGGGACAGGGGAGTCCAACCAGCTAGTATCAAGAACCGCTTTTTCTCCTCAGAGAAGTGCAAAGTGAAATGAGAGAAACGCAGAGTAAACAAATTCAACAATATGAACATTACTTCACAATCTGATAAGTATTGGAAAGGTTAATGATGTCAGGTGCTCTTGTGGTGGTAGGTAGATGGGGATTTCTAGACGAGGAACGCGAACAGTTGAGGCTTTTCTGAGTCCGTCTGACTGAACTCATGAGATCATGTATTTTGTGTCCTCCGACGCCCAGAGCTCCACTCCTGGGCGTTTAGTTCAGAAACGTCCCCACAAACGCTGTAGAGTGGCATGGACACACATGTCCACAGTAGCATTGTCTGGGAGTTGGGAACACCGCCAGGCATCAACTCTACAGTAAGGATCAGTCAGGTACTGAGAATCTGTAATAATGAACACTTAGCCGCAGTAGGGAGCAAAAATCTAATTATTCGTGGAGCAGCATAAATCTCTGAAATGCTGTTGAGTGAGAAAAGCAGGTAACAGAAACATTTATAAAACATTAACATTTATGTAAATTTAAAACCATATTTCCTTTTCCCCCAAACACTATATATATTATATAATCATACGTGAGAATATATATTAAATGTATTAGCATGGATACCTATGGGGAAGTAGTCTGGGAGTGGGGTTCAGGGAAGAAAGAGACAAAAAAAAAACAATGTGAATAAAATAAACTGAAACAAAAGAGGTGTCTTTACTGGTCCTGTGACATACACTCTGCTGTGGTAGACGGATACGATGAACTCAACAGCACTCCTGCAGGTTCACCTGACGATTTATTTTCACAAAGTATTTTTTTTAATAGTTGACCAAACTTTAGCAAATAAATTATGATAAAATAAAGTTTATTTTTTATAGTGTATCATAGTTTCTAAAAGACTTGACAACAAGGTGCAATGTTACATACAATGCGATCTTCTGAACGAGCTTTGTTTTAATTGTGTGAGTGATTTTTCTCTTTAACATTCCAACAATATATGCAGAAAAACTTGAAATCATAGACTGCTTAAAGGAATGGTATATTAGCAACTGTAATTCCTAACATAGCGTGACTAAAAAATGACTGGCCCTTAGATACATATTAAAATTTGCGTTGGAACTAGATGAAGAATGATAAACAAATAATGTCATACCACTCTAATCCAATGCCAAATAAACACCTTTCACACCTGTGTAATTCCTATCTGACCTGTTGGAGTAGATCTTTCTGTCTCTCCCTTTTTCTTTTTTTATAAGGCAAAGGAGTTCACACACATTCACTTAGGGCTGCAATCAATATTTATGGTTAACGCTCCTATTTTGTTTCTAAAACATCCAAGTATTCACTATAATGAGCTTTTAAGTAACTGCCTAAGGCAATACAGATTTTGTCATAAATAAGAAATTAGCTACGGTGAAAAGAACAGTGGATTAGCATGCATGGGGCGACGGTTCTGGTTTTACTTACCCTGAACAGTGTTAGCCTCTGCCATCATCACACACTTTGTGGGCAACTTGTGAAGTTTTGTTGTGGTTGTGTTTTCTCTCTTGTTGACGAAAATAATCCATAACCATCTATAAATGAAAATTTGGGAGAGTTTATTCTGAGCTGTAATCTGACGACCATGGCCCGGGGCCTTTCTTCCCGAACAGAGTGGTTATATAACCCCAAACAGGATGTTTCACATATGATTGAAATGTCCCTTTTACAATAGTCCCGAGACTGCTCTGTCGGCACAGTGATTGGTGGACACAGCAGGGAGGTCTGCTGCCTCAGTGGACACAGCAGGGTGGCAGGTCTGTTGTCTGGAGGTGGGTGATCACAGGTGAGCTGGGTGGTCAAAGGCGAGTGCAGCAATCAGTTCCTAGCCTAAGGAAAGATGCTTATCCTTAAGGAAATGCCAATGTGGGGAGGAAGTTGCACCTTTATCTTAAAGCCATTTGTTTTTGCCATAGGAAATGTTTAAAGCCCAAATACAATGAGTGCTCAACCGCCATGGTCAGGCCTTTTTGGAAAAAACAGTCAGGCCAAATTAGTTTTATACCAAATGGCTTCCTCATCTACTCCAATATATCCTATTGCTTGCCATTTCTATTTGTCATTCTGGTAAATGAGACTTCATATTTTCAAGTTAGTTATTTTTCCTTTTTTCCCTCTCCAAGCCATCCCAATACGTATCTGCAGTAGCTTACACTTTACTAAACCCTAAATAACTATTTTCCAGTATAAGTGCCAGAGCTAGCTTTTCAAAATTTTTGCTCAACACAGTTTCAAGACGGTACAGATAAACCTGAGAGCTTTGGCTGGTTTGTTGCTTCATTTTTCTTCTTTGCTCAAGTAAAGTATAAAGTGAGAGATGTAAGAGGGTCATTTATTGATACAGCCTCTAACTCCCTAGTTTTTCATCTTGTTGAACTCCCATTTGCTAGTTTTTCCTATTTTCTGCTAATCGAGACATTTTTCTCAAGCTTTCTCATGACTCTGCTCTATTTGAAATTTAAAAAATTTATTATTGTCCAAGGCGCATGGTCCAGCTCCTGCTGGTACTCGAAGCCTTATATAATCTAATCCTTATTGCTGTGACAGAGTGTCAAATGGAACTTTCTCCGTGGTTTCAGATTATGTAGTGATCCCAGAGGCCAAGGAGAGCCGCGTCAGCTCAGCAGGGCCTGTGAAGAAGTCGCAGTTCTGGTTTGGGGTCCTCTCGCTGTCACGTCTAGGCCTTACGAGGGCAGGCTCGTGTGATGGAAACAGCAGAGCTCCATCCTCTGAGCACTTCTGCTTTTCTCCCCCTGAGTGGTCCTCCCGCCCTAGGCAACAGGAGAATCTCCTAAGAGAACACAAATCCAGCTCAACACGCGTCCACTGGATGTGAAGAGGGGGTCACACCAGGAAGGCGCCCCATAGATCTGCTGGCTGGAGTCAGGAGAGAGCCACTGGGGGTTTAAGCTTCACTCCTGCCAATCAGAGGCAAAGGGCATATTTCTCATGTTCCAGAGTTGGACCCCCAGGAAGGGAGCTGGATGTAGATTATCTTGAAAGAAAATCACCAGGTCCAGTGGAGAAGATCCCACTGGAATCCAGGAGCCAAGGGAGGAACTTGGAGGAACACAACAAACAAGCCCCTAAGAGGTGATGTCAGCACATGGGCATGTGTTGCAACACGGGAGTATTGATTCCAGTCTCATGGGATCTTTTCTGCCTTTGCTCTTCTGTTTCCCTGACTCCAGCCGCGCAGTGACCAGAGGCAGTGGAGTTAACGCAGGAGGAGTCAGAGAGAGTGGGGAGGACAGAAACCAAACGCACTCGGCTTCCCCACCTGTGGATTCCGAAGCTGAATTAGAAGGAAGCTGGGGTGGGGGAGGCAGGCTTTGTTCACAATGTGAAGCTGGAGATTTGATATCAGGCATGACTAGACTTTTCAGACCTGTAAACATTTCTGTGCTGTGCCAGCAGTTGACTGGAACAGCCACGGAGTCTGTGCCTTTTCCTCCAGACTTAGGGAGAAGCAGGCGACATGAACATCTGTCAACCTGCCTGCTCCTGTACCCCCACCTCGAGCGGTCAGTTAGGGAGCAGTGTTATTTTCTCCCTCACCTCTCTTGACTTCCGCCCTTAGTTTCATAAATATTTATGCACACTACACATGTTATTTATGGAGAAAGCTTTATGCACGGTGTCGTTCAATGTTTAAGTTTTAAAATTCAAAAATCAAGCTCATGAATTTTCTCCTGCCTTGGGCAGTATCACCTCTTCTCCAAAGCAGTGATTGCCACAGACTAAATTGGGGGCGAAGTTTGTGGAGAGCCAATGTACAAGAAAACGTGAGAGGAGATCAGCGCGGGTTAGTATCTCAGAACACTGTTGGATGGTGGCAGAGACCGTCAGCTGGCTTCCAGGAGCCTCGATACCCATTCTCCCCCACTTCCATATTGTGACAGAATTTGGTAGAATTTTAAGCTGGGAGTCTGGCTGCCTAGCTAAATAATACATTTTCCAGCCCTTTTTCAGCCCAGCTGACCACGGAATTAAGTTCCGTCAATTGTGTGAGGTGTGCAAAATGATAAATTCCCTTGCCAGGTCAAGTGCTTAAGAGGAAGGGATGCTCTCCTCCTGCTCCTTTTTCTACGTCATGGTCCACAGCGGAAATCCACCTCGGGCCTGTGGAGTAGGGCGGTCCGCTCGGCCTGGAGGAAGGAGCGGCCGTGTCAGCTCCACAGTGCGGAAGCTCAGGCTACCTCAGAGAGCTGTGAATTCGTATATCATTTAGGTTAACTGTCATTTGGGGCTTCCCAGGTGACACAGCCACCAAAAATATGACGATTTTTATATTAACCTTGCAATTTGGAAGACACTATTAAATATTCTGGATCAAAGCTTGCACACTTAATTCCACTTTCGAATTATCATTTACATTGAAATAATCTTATACGTGGCTGTTATTAATTTGCTATAAATCCTTAACAGTTTCAAATTCAGAAGCTGACATATTTTGATCCTGTTATAATTTAAAGTTAAGAAAATAACATGACTATTATCATCATAATTACTTCATATTGTCCTAGAAGTTTTAGCTATTGCAGTAAGTCAAGAAATATTTATGAGAATTAAAACTTTGGTGACAAGAAAACAGTCATCTTTACTTGAGGATGTTGTGATGACCCAAACAGAAAACTCAGGGAATAAAACGAAAATTCATTTGAAAAAAAAAAAAAAGCTCATAAATATGTTTGTATACCATATGGATACAGAAAAATCAATAGCTTTCTATATATCAACAGTAATCCATTTGGAAATATGATGGAAACAAGACTTCTTTCATAAAAGTACTAAAACTATTGAGAAGAAAATTTGAAACTAGATTAAGAAATAAAGAGAAGATGAAAATAATGTGTGAGATAGAAGGTATTCCTGAATGGCAAGACTAAATATTGTCCATATGCCAGTTAATCGATGGTTTGATTTAATTCCTCTAAAATTCCTAATGAAATGTTCTGGAACTTGAAAAGTGATTCTAAAGTGTGTGTGAAAATAAATGCTTTTTTTTCCCCACCCTATTTGGTCTAAATATTTGTGTTTAGATTCAAATTTTATAAACCATCTTTTGGGAATTTTTAAATGATTCTTGGATCACCTATTCAAAGCAACTGGCTCCTCAACTACTCTTAATATGTTGTGTCAGCATAACACAAAGAGCAAGCATGGGTACAGACCTATCCCAGGGCCAGGGCGAGAAGAGAGAGTTAGCAAAATAGTCTGAATTGGACCAACTGATGACATTTGTTCTCAGTTATGAATTAAAGGTATACTAAAAAATGTCTTGGGATATGTAGCATTTTATTTTAACATCGATTACACTTTTATTTGTGACATCATTAAGATCTTGGAATCTACAGTCCTTTTTCACTTACAGAGTATATCAGCACATTTTATCTGACTTTTACCCTGATAAGACTGATGAGAGGAATGATTATCATCCTACTGTTACAGATGAGGAAATTAAGGATGAGAGAAGTTAAAATGATCGTTTCAAGTGAAACAGCTGGTTGTAATTTGTTGATTCCTAAGCCAGCGCTCATTCTATTGTCTCTGGTTATATCTCACATTCATCTCTTAGCAACAATATGGTCAGTGAAACACCAAAGAACCTCAGTGAAATGGGCCTCAAGGGTCTCTTCCCATCTTTGTTTGGAATCTGACCTTTAAGTCAGAGCCATTGATCCTTCCTTAGCTCCTTTCCTCCAATCTGTGCTGAGTCTGCTTTGATTTCCCTTGCCTCTCCTTGTTAGTCGATGCTGGCTTCTTCCCTGTTACCCACCCCACAAAGGTTGGTGTTATCGGGAATTGTGTTCTTGGTTTTCTTTTTCAATTATCGAGTTCTTCTAGAGCCATTTTACTATTTATGCACCTGTGTCTCCCAAGTTGATATATTTACCTTCAGATCCATCTTTGAGATCCATCCAGAGCTTTAATATCATTGTTTTCTCAAAATATATACCTCCTCACTGGACCTATGTTAAAGTTATACTAGCCCCCTCCTTTATAGGTGGAAAAACCTGAGTCCCCAAAAGCCTAAGCAACTTGCTCCAGATCCTTAAGATGAAAAGTGGCCAAATCAGCCTTTAATCTCAGAATTGTCTTTAAAACTTGATTTATTTATGCTATAATATTTCAGAACACATGTACCATCTTTCCCTCTCTCTCTCATTATTCTGCAAACTTCTCTCAGGCAGAAATTTCATCTTATTTGTTTTTGTATCCTAGCATCATTTTGTATTCTGTCTGGCACGTAGAAGACATCCTGTAAAAGTCTGGACAGTGAATAATCGTAACAATTCCAGGGCCCATATTTTGTGTCTTTAATAAAATGGTATGACTGTAAAATGTACAATACCAATTTCCTCCTTTTATTTACCACTCACTGCTAACATTATTTTGTCCCACCTGTTTCGTCCAGCCCATCTCAGTTACACATAATATTTTTTTCTTGCTAGAATAAAATGAAACACAAGTGGGGCATCAGCTGCTCTGAACCACAGGAGGTAATTGATGACGTACACTTGCCCTAAACTGAAGCTAAGAAATGACTTTACTGCTTAATTTGGGTGCGTCCCGTAACACAGCTGCATACAGTAACTGCAAATTCGTAGGCTACAGCCGCAGCATAGCTCACGCCGTGCGATGAAGGATTAACTGCGAGAATAACTGCGAGAGAAGAGCGTTCTGCCACAGCTCTGATTGCCATCATAGTCTAGCTTTTTACATGGTTTTGCCTCTTTTAAACAAATGAACTCTTTGGAGAGCTCAGTCTGTGTGAGAGAAAATGCCTCTTGCAGTGCATTTGCCTTCTATTCATTTTTATTGCCTGTCACACCACAACCACCTCATTTGTCCACTCTAATTTGCTCACCTCTTCCAACATGTTTCTGTTCTAAAGAGCTAGGTTTTCATGCAAATGCTATAAGCCTATAGCAATTTTCTGCAAAGTATAGTGAAGTTGAGTAACATTTTCCCACTCATCAAAAATTGCCTTTCTTCAAATATCATCTGATATTAATTTGTCCCTTTGGCTTACTTCTCTCCCTGATTGGAAGCAATCATGCTGCGTGCCTTAGCATCACTCCTATCTAGTTAGCAGTATCATTCCATAGTAAAAAACAAAATATTGACATTCCAGCTGCTGTCAAAGTTTGAAATGATGCTTTTTGAAAAACTCAAGCGTGTAGTTTTATTTTTCATATCCCGTTCATTACATAATCCCCTTTGACAAGTTTATTCATTTACTAACAAAACATTAAACTGAGAAATCATAACACCTACCAATGAGAAGGAGCAGATGTGAAGTGAATTCAGCAGGATTTCTTCTCAAGAATCTTGATCTTAGCTTTGATGAAGTTTGATTTCCACCTGTTGGTTGGGACATCAAAACGAAAGGTTTAAGTAAAACCTATGTGATTCTAATGTTTTAGAACCTCTTGGCATGTCAAATTCTCAAGCTACAGAAACATGTGCATTTTATTTTCTGAGCAGACTATCCTCATCACAGTTTATTGAACTTATTCCATTGCATCTCAATTATAAGCCTTTGTAAATGCCTCTTTCCTCTCCTTAGAATATCTCCCTTGATTTTTACAGATTCCTACCAGCCCAAATCCCAACCCAAAGAAGATTTCTATGTTAATGTATGCTTCTTATAATTTCTGCAGAACTGTATGCTACTGGAGGGCAGCTTTTGTAACTTCTTTACATTTTTATCTACAGAGGGCTCTGAAATAGCTGGTGTTCAGCATTAGCGTGAGTGGAGCTGATCTGTCTTTGTCAAACTCAGAGAAGTCTTACTCATTGTGAAATTGAAAACATTGTCTCCATAAAAGAAACTATGTTCCTCAAGTAACATATAAGAGAGGATTAACTAAAGAGTAAAAATAAATGTAAATTTAAATGGAAATTGTTGTGTATGGAGAAATAACATGTGAATCAATAACAAAGTACTATTTTCTGATTTTTATTAGAAGGAAAGGTAGGCTGTGGAAACATTATATAAACTTCAGCTTGGATGAACTAAAAGAAAATTCAAAGGTGGTTCAAGATTGTAGACTATTGTTAAGGATACAGTTGAGTGAGAAATAAGAACATTCATATCTGAATTTATTTGATCTTAATTCTTATGGATTCTATGCTTCAATAAGTCGTTCAGGGCCGGCTCTGTGGCCGAGTGGCTAAGTTCATGTGCTCGGCTGTGGCGGCCCAGGGTTTGGATCCTGGGGGTGGACATGGCACCACTTGTCAGGCCACGTTGAGGCAGTATCCCACATCCCACAACTAGAAGAACCTGCAACTAAGATATACAACTATGTACCGGGGGCGTTTGGGGAGATAAAGCAGAAAAAAAAAAAAAAGATTGGCAACAGTTGTTAGCCCAGGTGCCAATCTTTAAAAAAAAAAAAATTCATTCATTCACCCAAAGTCTCAATGGATTCCAAGGACACAAAGTTGAGGAAGATTCAAAGCCGCCCTCGAAAGCATGTCATATCATAGCAAAGTAAAATATAATCAAGTTCAAAGAGAACCATAGTTTAAAAAATCCAAATAAAGAGCAATAAAATACCAATTATGCCTTTAAGATGTGATATTTATTCTCAGAATTATTCTAGACCAGTCGAACTCACAGACATGGTTACTAGTAGAATTATTCGCTTTAAGTTTCTCCTTTTCTTCTCCATGAGGAAGTTCACTGAGAAAGAAAAGACATTTGCCAAAACACTTGAGCTGCATTTTACATCAAGCTGTTCTTCACAGGCAGCCTGCAGTGTCCAGATGACTGAGGGCAAGAGGCCTGTGTGTTACAAAACAAGGGTGAGCACTTGGGAGTCTCCAACCGAGAATTTCCCTGAGGGAGGAGAGCGTGCGGATGCACTTTCTGGGTCCTGTCAGGGGGCTCACAGAGCCGCTTCACAATTGACGGTGACAGCAGCATGGGAGTCCTGTGGTGTGTGCTACAAAGAGCTGGGCCTACCTGGAAGATGTGTGTGTGTGCTCAGGTCAGACAGCAGGCAGGCTAACAATCACACTCTGGGGCGCCCAAAAGGAAGAGCTGGGCAATTGAATCCATGTCATTTTTCTTTGAAAAATGAGTAATTCTAGCTGAGAAGGGTGCCTGATTTTGATATGACTGTCTCTATCCCACTTCTGACAGTTCAAGAAGGAAGAAAAATTAAATGTCTTGAGCATTTATTATGTATCGGGTAATATCCTGGGCACTTTTTCTAGGATCAACTCATTTATAACTGTCTTGGGAGATAGGTGTAACTCTCTCTGTTTTATACGTATTGCAGTCAAGCTTAACTAAACTGGTAAACAGAACCTAGGCTCAAACTCATGTATATTTCAACGTAAAGTCTTCATACTTTTTAACGATATAGTTGAAGTTTGAACTGTGGAGAGGAATAATGAATAGGAAGTGCTTAATCTCCAGTTAACCCATCTTAAAAAGATGATTTATTTCCACCAGCAGGTAATACTCTTTAAAAATGCAGCAAATCTGCATTTATTACAGGCCAAAGAATCTTCTATTGGAGATCCTGTAATATCATCAATTATTTGTTCACTTCACAGGTTGACATTTTCAATCAATTACGTGGAGGAACACAGCAAAAGCTACAGAAGAATGCTTACAGATTAGAGTTAGGAATCGTAAGGAAATTTCGGACCCAACAGCTAAGTAGACACTAGACAAGATTACTAAAGAAATTTGTGAAACCTCCTTGCCAAGAGAGATTTAAAAGTAACAAAACCAATCAGAATATGCTGGAACGCTTTACATAGACTCCATAGAGACACTAGAAGATTATGTGATTTTCTCAAAAGCATTTTTTCATTCTATTATCTTGAGAATCTCAGGTATTATAAGCTTCGTAGGAAAGAGTTGTATATGTTGTATCATATTCTTAGATTCTTAATTAAATTTGACATATATGAATTTAAAGGCATTATTGTTACCATTTTGTAATAAATATTGAGATAGCTAATTTAAGAATTGTTAAAATTATCACAAATAAATATGATAAACTCATGTTTTTGCATTTTCCCAGTGTTATTAATATATAATTGACGTACAGCATTGTATAAGCTTAGGGTGTACAGCATACTAAATGGACTTACATATATTGTGAAATGATTACCACAATAGGTTCACATTCATCATCTCATACAGATACAAAAATTTGTATATTTGCATACCATTTTTTTCCTAGTAATAAGAGTGTAAATCCTAAGGGTTCTTAACAACTTTCATATATGTCTTGAAGCAGTGTTAAGGTAATCTTCATGTTGTACATTACATCCCTAGTATAACTATTTATCTTATAACTAGGAGTTTGTGCCTTGTGACTACTTCTGTAGAATTCTACCTCCCTTCACCTCCTGCCTCTGGTAACCACAAATCTGATCTCTTTCAATTTTTTTTTTTTTTTCAGATTCCACATATAAGTGAGACCATACGGTATTTATCTTCCTCTGTCTGACTTATTTCAGTTAGCATAATGCCCTCAAGGACCATCCATGTTGTCACAAGTGGCAGAATTACCTTCTTTATTATGGCTGAATAATACTGCATTGTACACATATACTACAGCTTTATCCACTTATCCACTGATAGACATTAAGGTTGTTTCTGTGTCTTGGCTGTTGTAAATAATGCTGCCGTGAACACGGGGTGCAGATATTTCTTCACAGTGTTTTTGTTTCCTTCAGCTGGATCATATGGTAGTTCTATTTTTAATTTTTTGAGGAAACTTCATACTGTTTTCCATAGTGGCTGCACCAGTTTGCATTACCACCAACAGTGCACAAGGGTTTCCTTTTCTCCACGTCCTTGCCAGCATTTATTATCTCTTATCTTTTTGACGTAGCCATTCTAAGAGGTATAAGGTGATTTGTGGGTTTGATTTACATTTTCCTGATGATTTGTGATGTTGAGCATCTTTTCATGTACATGTTGGCCATTTGTATATCTTTGGAAAAATGTCTGTTCAGGTCCTTTGCCCATTTTTCAAGTGAGTTATTTGTTCTTTTTTTCTATTGAGCTGTATGGGTTTCCTGTATATTTTGGATATTAGTCCTTTATGAAATACATGGTTTGCAACTACTTTTTCCCCATTCCATAGGGATTTTTATTTTGTTGATTTTTTTCTTTTGCTATACAGAAGCTTTTCAGTTTGATGTAGTCCTACTTGTTTATTTTCTATTTTGTTGCTTGTGCTTTACATGCCATATCCAAAAAATCGTTGCCAAGACCCATGTCAAGGAGTTCTTTTCTATATTTTCTTCTAGGACGTTTATGGTTTCAGGTCTTATATTTAATCTTTAGTCCATTTCAAATTAATTTTTTTGAGTGCTGTAAGATAAAAGTCTGGTTTCATTCTATTACATGTGAATATCCAATGTTCTCAGCACCATTTATTGAAGAGACTGGCTCTTCTCCATTGAGTATTCTTGGCTCCCTTCTCAAATATTTCTGGGCTGTCAATTCTATGCATCTGTTTTTATGATAGTACCGTGTTGTTCGAATTACTATCACTTTATAATATGACTTGAAATCAGGAAGTGGCCTACCTCCCGCTTTATTCTTTCTAGGATTGCTTTGGCTACTTGGTGTCTTTCATGGTTCCATATAAATTTTAGGACCACTTCTGTAAAAAAAATAGCATTAGAATCTTGATAGAAATTTGAGTCTATAGATAGTTTTTGCTGGTATTGACATTTTAACAATATCGATTCTTCTAATCCATGCATACAGGATACTTTTCCATTTATTTGTGTCTTTTTCTATTTTTTTCATCAATGTCTTGTAGTTTTCAGAGTAGAGATCTTTCACCTCCTGGGTTAAGTATATTCCTAAGTATTTTATTGTTTTTGATACTATTTTAAATAGGATTTTTTAAAATTTGTTTTTTAGGTAGTTCATTGTTGTTGTAAAGAAACATTACTGATTTTTGTATGTTAATTTTGTATCCTGCAACTCTACTGAATTTGTTGATTAGATCTAACAGGTTTTTGATGGAGTCCTTAAGATTTTCTGTGTATGAAATTATGTCATCTGCATATAAAGACAATTTTACTTCTTTCTTCCAATTATGATCCATTTATTTTTTCCTTTCCTGATTGTTCTGTCTAAGACTGCCAGTATTAGATTGAACGGAAAAGTTTTCAATCTTTCACCATTATCAAGTCAGCTGTTGGCTTATCATATATGGCCTCTATTATGTTGAGGTTCATTCCTTCTAAACCTAATTTCTTAAGAGATTTCATCATGAACAGATATTGAATTTTGTTAAATACTTTTTTGCACCTATTAAGATGATCATATAATCTTTTCTTTAATTCTATTAATGTGATGTGTCACATTGATTGATTTGCCTATATTGAACCAACTTTGCATACCAGTCATATATCCCAGTTGGTCACGGTGAATGAACATTTCATTGTACTGCTGAATTTGTTTTGCTAGCATTTTACTGAGAATTTTTGTCTTTATATTCATTAGGGATATTGGCCCGTAGTTTTAATTTTTGATAGTGTCCTTTTCAGGCTTTGGTATCAGAGTAATGCTGGCCCTGTAAAATGAGTCTGGTAGTGTTCCCCCTTCAGTTTTTTGAAAGAGTTTGAGAAGAATTAGTATTAATTTTTTTTTTGAATGTTTGGGAAAATTCACCAGTGAAGTTCTCTGGACCTGGGCTTTTCTTCATTGGGAGATTTCTGATTATAGATTCCATCTCCTTACTAGGACTTAGGCATTTCAGATTTTCTCTTTCATCCTGATTCAGTCTTGGCAGATTGTACGTTTGTCAGAATTTTTCCACTTCTTGGTTGCCCAGTTTGTTGGCATATAGTTGTTTGTAGTAGCCTCTTACGATCCTTTGTATTTCTGTGGTGTCAGTTGTAATGTTTCCTTTTTCATTTATAATTTTGTTGATTTGAGTCATCTTTCTTCCTTTGTTAGTCCAGCTAAAGGTTTGTTAATTTTGTTTATCTTTTCGAAGAATGAACTCTTAGTTTGAAAACAATTCTCTATTTCATTTATTTCTGCTCAAATCTTTATTATTATTTTCCTTGTGTTAACTTTGGGTTCAGTTTTTTCTTCTTTTTCCAGTTCCTTAAGGTATAGAGTTAGGCTGCTTATTTGAGATTTTTTTTTTGCTTCTTTATGTAGGGGTTTATTGGTATCAACATCCTGATTATAACTGCTTTTGTTGCATCCCCTAAGTTTTGGTATGTTATATTTCCATTTTTGTTCATTTCAAGATACTTTTTTATTTCTCATTTATTTTCTTCTTTGATCTGTTTGTTGTTGGGGAGAGTGTTGTTTAATTTCAACACATCTGTGCATTTTCAAATTTTCCTCTTGCTTTGATTTCTAGTTTCATATCATTTTGGTCAGAGAAGATATTTGGTATGACTTTGATCTTCTTGAATTTAAGTCTTGCTTTGTGGCCTAACACAGGGTCTGTCCTAGAAAATGTTCCATGTGCACTTGAGAAAAATGTACTCTGCTGTTGTCAGATAGAATGTTCTTTATATGCCTGTTAGGTCCATTTAGTCTATAGTGTTGTTCAAATACAGTGTTTCCTTATTGATTCTCCATCTGGATGATCTATCCCTTGTTGAAAGTGGGGTACTAATGTCCCAAACTATTATTGTATTGCTATTTATTTCTCCTTTTAGCTCTCTTAGTCTTTGCTTCATATATTTAACTGCTCTGCTGTTGGGTGCATAAATATTTACAATTGTATATCTTCTTGATGGATTGGACACTTTATCTTTATATAATGATCTTCTTTTTCTCTTTACCATTTTTAGTTTAAAGTCTATTTTTTTTGATATAAGTATAGCTATTCTTGCTTTTTTTTGTTTACAATTTGCTTAAATATCTCATTCCATCCTTTTATTCTCAGTCTCTAAGTGTCTTCAAGGCTAAAGTGACTCTCTTGTAGGCAACATATCATTGGATGTTGCTTTTTTATACATTCAGCAATTCTGCCTTTGATTGGGGAATGTAATCCATTTATGTTTGAAGTAATTATTGATAGGTAAAGACTTACTATTTCCATTTTGTTAATTGTTTTCTGGCTTTTTTGTAGATCCATTGTTCCTTTGTTCTGTCCTGCTGTTTTTCTTTGTGTTTTGATGTCTTTTGGTGTCAGTATGCTTTGACTTCTTTATCATGTTCTTTTGTGTAATTTCTGCAAGTTTTTCCCTTGTGGTTACCATGAGGCTCATATAAGATAGTTTAAAATTATAACACACTATTTTAAACTGATAACAACTTAACGTTGTCAGAATGCCTAAACTTTACACTTTTAGTTATCCTCCCCTTCACAATTTGAGTTATTGATGTTACAGATTAAATATTTTTTCATTTTGTGTTACTAATAACAGATGATTATAGTTATGGTTATTTTTACTACATTTGTTTTTCAACCTTTAAACTAGAGTTGTAAGTGAGTTATGTACCACCATTACCTTATTATATAACTTTGAGTATTTGTTTACTAGTATCAGTGAGTTTTATGATCCTTTCCTATGCTTTTATGATGTTAATTAATGTTCTTTCACTTCCACTCCAAGAACTCCCTTTAGCATGTCTTCTAAGACAGCTCTAGTGATGATGAACTCTCTAGCTTTTATTTGTTCAGGAAAGTCTTTATCCCTCCTTCCTTTCTCAAAGACAGCTTTTTTCGATATAGAATTCTTGGTTGACAGTTTTTTCTTTCAATATTTTGAGTATGCCATTCCATTCTGTCCTGGCCTGAACAGTTTCTCTTGAGAAATCCACCAATAATCTTATGGGCTTCACTTGTATGTAACTTCTCTCTTTTCTCTTGCTGCTTTCAAAATTCTTACTTTGTCTTTGATTTTGCCAATTTAATGATGATGTGTCTCAGAGTAGCCCTATTCAAGTTCAACCTATTTGAGGTTCTTTGGGCCTCATGCATCTGGATGTCAATTTCTCTCTACAGCTTTGGGAAGTTTTCAGCCTGTATTGTTTTAAATATATTTTCTGCTCCTTCTCTTTCTCTTCTTCTGGAATTTCCATAATGTGGATATTCTTTCTTTTGAATGTGTCCCATAAGAACCTTGGGATTTTTTTCACTCTTTTTCTTTCTTTTTTTTCCTCCCTCTGACTGGATATTTTCAAATGTCCTGTCTTCTAGATCACTGCTTTTTTCTTCTGCATGGTTGAGTCTGTTTTTGAAGCTCACTATTGAATTCTTCAGTTCTATAATTGTATTTTTCAGCTCCAGGATTTCTGGGTTTTTTTTGTTTTCTATTTCTTTGTTGAACTCTTCATTTTGTTCATGTGTTGTTTTCTAAATTTGTTTAGTTGTCCACCTGTGTGTTCTTTCAGTTCACTAAACTTCTTTAAGTAGACTATTCTGAATTCCTCGTGTGGCAGTTTGTAGATCTCCATTTCTTTGGGGTCAGTTATTGGCGCTTCATTAGTTTCCTTTGGTAGTGTCACATGTACCTGCCTTGTCATGACCCTTGATTCCTTGTGTGGGTATCTGCACATTTGAGTAGGCGGTCCCCTATTCTGGGCTGTACAGATTCACCTTGGCAGACAGTTCTTCACCAGTCAGCTCAGTTTGGGTTTCTGGATGTGTTTGACATTTTCTGGACATCTTGGGCAGGTATACCTTGCTATCAGAGTCTATTTTTGGGTGAAGCCACTGCCTGAGCTCTGAGGGTGTGGGGGTGAGTGCCAACTGCAGGCTTGGTTCCCTGCCCGGGCAAGACTGTGAGGGGGGCTCCACATTTGCCTGGGTTCTCTGGCCAGGCTTCTTAGATGGTTGGAACTGGGTATTGTGCTCGGCAGAAATCAAGCTCAGAATTCATTTCCTGACCTGGTAGACCAGGAGTTCAGGCCCCAGGGGCTGTGCAGCTCATGTCTGAGGAACTGAATCAGGCAAGCGTGTACGCTGAATTGCCAGGACAACAATTTTGCTCTGCAGATAAGGAAATCCATGAGCTGTACTCTTGTTACAAATGCCACTGTAATCAGAGCCATTGGCTGTGCTACCCGGCTTCCCATGTGCTTTGGTCAGCTTCCCTGGCTGGATGGGCTTAAGACTGTAGTCGGCAATGAGTGGGGCTACAGATTAGTTTCCCTGCCCAGGTTCAATGCAAGAATGAGCCCCAGAGTGAGTAAGACTCTTCATGTTCTTCACCACACTGACCTGTGCCCCAAGTTCCCTGGCCAAACAGGGTGCTGGCTTTGTTCAGAAAACTATCTGCTGCGCCTACTGGAGCCTCTGCTCAAAGGTTGCCGAGCTACATGGCTTTCCAGGTGACCTGGCCAACGTTTCCGTTTGGGCATCGCTGGAAGCTTCAATCAGCAGTAGGCGGGCCTATGACTCAGCAATCCTGCCTGGGCAGGAGGTGAGGGCCAGCTCCAAGCCTCTCCCCCAATTTATCTATCAGGCTTTCTGGTCAGAAGGGGCCAGGAACTACACTCACCAGTGGCTGGAGCCATGACTTAACTCCCCTGGGTGGAGCAGGGGGAACTCCATTCCTAGTACTGGATTTGCTCTGTGGGTGATCAGCTCTGCCTGCCAGCCTCTCTGCTGGAGCATAGCTGGGCTACGCAACTTCAGGTGTCATGCAACTTCCAGATGTTGTTGCCAGTCTTGCTGGTCAGATGGAGTCACAGGGTTGCACTCAGCAGTGGGCTGGGCTATAGTTCCCTGGTCAGACTGCATCATCAGCTTGGCTCTGCAGATGTGTGAAGCTGCTAGTTGAGACTACCCCTTGGGCTCTGCAAGTATAAACTCAATCTGCCTAGATCCAAGTGCTGGTTGTTGCAATCTCTTCCCCCTTCTACATCACAATCAGATTCCCAGTGGTCAAACCGTGCAGACTGCTCTGCAGTGCCTTTGGGGCAAGGCTGGAGTGGGTCCTCCCAAGAAGTGACCCACAGTGCTGGGGGAGCTGAATATGCCCTGGGCTCTCTTTTCCCACTGATGGAAATGTAGGTTCAGGGGAGCTCTCTCTTTGAGGTTCTGCACTGGCTTGAAGGAGAAGCAATGTGGCCAGCATGTAGGCACTCCTCTTACCCTTCTGCTGTGGTCTGTCTTGGTCTCTGTGGAGAATTTCACCTCCTTGGTTAAGTTTATTCCTAAGTATTTTATTCTTTTTGATGCTGTTGTAAATGTGTGTTCCTTAATTTCCTTTTTGGATAGTTCATTATTAATTTATACAAACACAGTCAATTTTTTGTGTTGATTTTGTATCCTGCAACTTTACTGAATTCGTTTACTAGTTCTAATAGTTTTTTTTTTTTAATGGCGTCTTTAGGATTTTCTACATATAAGATCACGTCACATGCAAACGTAGGTAATTGTACTTCCTTCCCAAATTGGATGCCTTTCCTTTCTTTTTCTTGCCTAGTTGCTCTGGCTATGACTTCCAATACAATGCTGAATAGAAGGGGCAAGAGTGGGCATTCTTGTCTTATTACTGGACTTAGAGAAAGTGTTTAGTTTCTCACTGAGTGTGATGTGAGTTGTGGGTTTGTTATATATGTCTTTTATTATGTTGAGATACATTCTTTCTACCCCTAATTTGTTGAGCTTTTATCATGATAGTGTATTGAATTTTGTCAAGTGCTTTTTCTGCATCTATTCAGCTAATCATGATTATTATCCTTTTTTAATGTGGTATATCTCACTAACTGATATGCATATGTTGAACTGTCCTCGCATTCCGGGCATATTTTATTGGCCTGTAGTTTTCTTTCCTTGTAATGTCTTTGTCTGACTTTAGTATCAGAGAAATACTGGCCCCATAAAGTGAGTTTGGAAGTACTCCTTTTTCTTCACTTTTTGAAAGAGTTTAAGGGGGATTGTCATTAACTCTTCTTTAAATGTTTGATAGAATTCACCAGTGAAGACAATCTGGTCCTGAGCTATTCTTTGTTGGGAGATTTTTGATAACTAATTTAATCTTCTTCTTTGTTATTAGTCTGGTCAAGTTTTGTATTTCTTCATGATTCAGTATTGGTAGCTTATATGTTTCTAGGAATTTATCCATTTTCTCCTAGGTTATCCAATTTATTGGTGTATAACTGTTCATAATAGTTTCACCATCCTTTTTATTTCTGTGGTATCAGTGATAATGTCTCCTCTTCATTTTCAATGTTATTTATTTGAGTCCTCTCTTTTTTTAAAAAATAAGTCTAACTGAGCATTGGCTGATTTATTTATCTTTTCAAAAAACCAACTCAATTTTCTTGATGTTTTTCCCATTGTTTTCAATTCTCTATTTCATTTATTTCTACTCTAATCTTTGTTATTTTCTTCCTCTTGTTAACTTTGGGTTTAGTTTGTCCTTTTTCTCCTTTCTTGAGATGTAAAATTAGCTTTTTTATTTGAGACCTTTCTTATTTTTAATGTGGGCATTTATCAATATAAACTTTTCTCTAACTTTGTCTCTTTTGCTGCATCCCATAAGTTTTGGTAGGTAGATTTTCATTTTTCTTTGGCTCAAAGTATTTTCTACGTTCCCTTTTGATTTCTTCTTTGACCCATTGGTGGTTCAGGAGTGTGTTGTTTCATTTCTACACATTTGTGAATTTTCCCATTTTTTTTTCTGTTATTGCTTTCTAGTTTTTTACTATTATATTCGGAAAAGATGATTGATATTGTTTCAGTCTTCTTAAATTTGTTGAGATTTATTTTGTGGCCCAATCTATGATTAATTCTAGAGAATGTTTCATGTGTGCTTGAGAAGAATATGTACTGGCATACCCTGTTTTGTAGCACTTTGCTTTATTGTATTTTGCATATATTGCTACTTTTACAAGACGACCTTCCACCAGCAAAAAGATTATGACCCAGTGAAGGCTCAGATGATGTTTAGCAGACTTGAGCAATAAAGTATTTTTTAATTGATGTATGTACATTGATTTTTAGACACAATGCTATTGCACACTTGATAGACTACAGAATAGTGTAAACATAACTTTTATGTGCACCGGGAAACCAAAAAGTTCATGTGACTCACTTTATTGCAATATTCACTTTATTGCAGTGGTCTGGAATGAAACTCACAACACCTCTGAGGTGTGCCTGTATTCTGTTACTTTTGGATGGAATGTTCCATATATGTCTGTTCAGTCCATTTTGTCTATATTGTTAGTCGAGTCTGCTGTTTCCTTATTAATTTTCATCTGGATGATCTATCCACTGATGAAAGTGGGGTATTGAAGTCTCCTAATATTATTTTATTACTATCCTTTTCTCCCTTCAAATCTTTAAATATTTGATTTATATTTATATGTTTGGATGTTGGGTTCATATTTATTTATAATTGCTCAATCTTCCTGATGAATTGATCCTTCTATCACTATATAATGACCTTCTTTGTCTCTTGTAATAATTTTTCACTTAAGGTCTATTTTGTCTGACGTGAGTACAGACAACCCTTCTCTCTTTAGTTTATCCTTTGTATGGAATATTTTTTTTTTTTATCCCTTCACTTTCAGCCTATGTTTCTTTAATTTTAAAGTGAGTATTTTGTAGACAGTAAATTTTGTGGATCTTGTTTTTTAATCCATTCAGCCACTCTATGTCTTTTGATTGGCAATTTAATCCTTCATGTATAAAGTAATTATTAGTAGGTAAGGACTTACTATTGTCATTTTGTTCATTGTTTTCTGTCTGATTGTGGTTCTTTTGTTTCTTAAGTGCCTCTTTTAGCATCTTCCTATGTGATTTGAATTTTTTATAGTTTATTTATATTTATATTTGATTTATATACTTTGATCACTTCATATTTTAATTTTGTGTATCTACTGCATGTATTTTCTTTTTGTTCACCACTGTGCTTACATAAAACAGGTTAAAGTTATAACTCTCTATTTTAAGCTGATAACCACTTAATCTCAATCACATACAAAAATTACGTTTTCACCTTCCCCCTACATCGTGTATTATCGATGTCACACTTTATATCTTTCATATTGTGCATCCATTAACAATTTTTAAATTGATAGTTATTCTATATACTATTGTTTTTAATTTTTATGTTAGACTGAAAAATGACTTATAAAGCCCATTATGGTATTACAGTATCCTGTATTTGTCTATATCTGTACCTTTACTAATAAGTCTCATACATTCGTATGGTTTCATGTTGCTTTTAGAGTCTTCTTGTTTAACCCTGAAGAACTGTCTTTATCACTGCTAGTCAGGCAGGTGCAGTGCTGATGAACTCTCAGCTTTTTTTTTCCTGGGAAAGTCTTTCCTTCGTTTCTGAAGGATAGTTTTGCTAAGTATTATATTCTTGGTTTATAGTGTTTTTCTTTTGGCACTTTGAATATATCATCCTGCTCTTTTATGGCCCACAAGATTACTGCTGAGAAACTTGCCAGTAGTCTTATGGGGGCTTCTTGGTATATAATGAGTCAATTTTCTTTTGCTCTTTCAAAATTTTTTCCTTGTTTTTGACTGGTGAATGTTGGACTATAAGGTGCCTTGGCATAGTTTTATTTGGGTTCATCTGACTTAGAATTCTTTGAGCTTCCTTATCTCTCTCTCAAGATGTGAGAAATTTTCAGCCATTATTTCTTTAGATAAGCTTTCTTCCCTTTTCTGTTTTCTCCGTCTGGGACTCCCATATATTGGTTCTGTTGACGGTGTCCCACAAATTCCTTAGGATTTCTATATGTTTTTTTTCAGTCTTTTTATTTTTTGCTCTTCTGACTGCATAATTTTAAATGACCTATCTTTGGGCTCATTGAGTCCTTCTTCTACTCAATCGTGTCTGAAGTTGAACCCTTCTAGTGAATTTTTTACTTCAGTTATATTCTTCAGCTCCAGAATTTATTTTTGGTTCTTTTTAATTATTTCTATTTCTTCTGCAGCATCTTTCTTCAACTGGCTTGGCTCTGTGAAGCTTAGAGGAGGCACATAACTGAGGCCTCTCCTCTAAGAGGGAAGGAGAAATGGAGCTTGGGTCCAACATCCTGAACTTTTGGTGCTCTCTGGTTTCTGGCCCACCTCACACAGAATTCTGAAGGAATTTACATAGTCACAGATGAGAGAGAGCAAGATATTACAGGTTCCTGGGGGCGGGGGGGGGGGGGCAAAAGACCAGACAACTGGAGCAGCTGGGAGCCAAGATACAGGACCTCAACCAGGTTGACTGGTGAAGATCTTTCCAAATCAATCCCAGTCCATAAAGACTGGACATTGTAGCTGTTTCTTCAAATGTGCATATACTAATGCCAAGCTACTAGGAACAAGAAGAATTGAGAAAACATAACACAGTCAAAAGAAGAAAAAAAATATACAGTAACCAACCTAAAGAAATGGAGGTCTACGAATGGCCTTGAATAGAATTCAAAGTAACCATCTTGAAGGAGCTTAATGAGTTACAAGAGAACACAGATAGACAATAAAACCAGGAAAAATGATACTTGAATAAAATGAGAATATTGAGTTTGAATACTGTCTTTGAATATTCATCTTATTGTCCAGTAATCTTGCTAAATTCTCTCATCCAATCAAAGACTTTGTCTCTAGATACTTTTAAGCTGTTTCTTCTTTCCTACGTCATATATTCTTGTTTGTAAGGTCCCTTATTGCACTGGCTAGAATATTGTGATTTTAAATGGAAGGCTTTTAATGTTTCCCATCTAATTGCTTTTCAGGTCAAATATGTTTCTATCTATTTCTAATTCGCCAAGAATTTTACCATAAATGCTGGTTTGCTTTTTTAAAAATTATTTTCATCACTAATTGGGAGAATCATATGGATCATTTTTTCTCTTTAATTTGTTCTATATTTAGATCTAATTTTGAAACAATCTTGCATTTATGGAGTAAACCCATATTTCATGGTATTTTTAGCTTTCTATAACGCACTACTTGACTTTATTTTTAATAATTTGCTTAGTATGTCTGTATCAGTGTTCAATAAATTTGGATTTCATTTTCTCTTCAATTACTGACCTTATGTTCTATTAACATCATAAAATAACATTAGAGCATATACCTGTTTTTTCCTATTCTGTGAAGACACTTGGGAAAGTTTGACACTCTCTCTTCCTTGAATATTTTTCTGAACACCAATGCAAAATTAATTAGTTCTGTTTTATTTGAATGGGAGGAGGTATGTAAAGGAATATTTTAATCTACTTAATTTTAATTTCTTCTTTCATGATAGGACCAATTAATTTTCCAATTTTTATTGAGTTAGTTTTTTAAATAATTTTTTCAGGAGTTTATGCTTTTACCTCAGTTTTTCCATGTCTTTTTCTATGCTTTTTGTTTCTACTAATCTTTGTACCTGACAGCTTGATTCTTTATTTTTAGTGATTCTTTTTGTTCATTCGTTTTTGCCGAAGTTATGTTAGTCTTTGTGAACTTCGTGGAAATTCTCTGAAGTTTGTCTAAGAGTGTGTTTACTCAGGGATTATTTACATTCTAACTCCCATCCCAAGCAAATGAGAACTTGTTAAAAAATTTGCAGAGGGAAATACTTGGTAGGACCTCTGTTTAGAGAGCTACTTAACATAGGTGAGCCCCACAAGTCTCAGGACTTAGATCCCCAGCTCTAACATCAGGTCAGATTCTTGTTAGCTTGTTTGCTGGTATTTTATGGCTTCTGAAGAATTTCTTCATTTTCCCATAAATCCAGACATGAGTTAAAATATATCTAGAAAATTGTCTAGTATTGAGATGGTGTGGTCTAAACACTGACTCTGCCATAGTGCAGATAATGGGTTAACAAATATGATTTTCATTTCTGATAATTTTGTTTGCCTTTATCCTTTCCCTATTTAAACTAAAATTCATCATCTATGGGAGAATGGAAGAAATGATAGATCATAAAAAACAATAGAAGATGGTTATCTGTTTTTGAACCTCCGAAACGAAGTTCCTGGGTCAAACAACAGATTGAAAAATTACTTGTGGATCCAGTTCCTTCCACCAATTCACTTACTCACCAAAGGGGAGATTAGATTTCCTAGTTAGGAATAATTCTGAGAGCAATGACTAGGAGCTAGTTACTGAGAAAATGCCTTGCATCTTGCCCATTTACCTGACTCAGTAATTTATTTGAAGGAGGATGAAACTTTCCTAGAGTAGATATTTTCTGGAGCCCATTAAGCAGAAACAATGATCAGAATAACCAAAGACAACACGGTGTGAGGAAAATGGATTAGGAGTGGCTATTCAGCATGCGTAGGCATATGAAAAATATTTTCCACCACATGAGAGAGCTTTTCTTCGTCTGTCTGTCTGAGATGTGATGCCAGATCTGAATCAGCCTTGGAGTCAGAGTGAGGAGCACACAGAGCTCATGCTATCATCACCCAGTGAGAGGGCACAAAGAATACCCTTCAGGGTCTAGATCCTTAGAACATGACCCCACCCAGACCAGCAGCAAGAGCAGCAGCAGCTTCCTCTGGGAGCTTGTTACAAATGCAGAATTTCCGGCGCCAGCTCAGGTCTATTCAACCTGAGTCTATATGTTAACAGGATCCCTCAGAAGATGACAGCATGAAGCCATGAAGACAACTGACAGGACAGATAAAAATAACGAATGCCAGAAAGTGATGTTGCTCGACACATCTTCTCTCTCTATGGTTACTGATTGATGCCACGTAAGCTCTCTGAGTAACTGAGGAAAGTAGAGAGGGGAACACACTAAATGACAGAGTCCCAATTTTACAGCTTTATTCTAAGATTAAATGTCTACCTCCAGATAAACTTGGTCTTCGATTAGTGAGGAAATTGGAAAAAGTTTCCTTTTGGGGCACATGTAAATTTCATGGCTTGAAATTTGTTTCTGCCATGTAAGCTTTATTTCTCCAACTAGTATGTCATTTAAATTTTTAAGGACATAGATTGTTTCATAATTTTCAATACACTCCCAGCACGTCACCCAGCATATTTCAAAAAGATTGTGCTCAGTAAATGTTTGTAAATAAATGAATTTTATTTATAGACAAATAAATAATAGAAAATAATAGTATAATTTGCAAACTTATTTTAGAATTTTCCTATGTGTTTAATATTTCAGGAGACTAAGTGGGCAATTTTATTCAATATGATTGAAAGCAGAAGTCTCAGGATGAAGGAAACACCTTAGTAACAAAAAAGTACCCTTTCATTCACATTCACTAATTACTGACCACATAGTCTGCTTTGCAAAGGAAGAATATTAGTATTAGTGTCTGAAATGTGCCGGCTTTTTCTCAACAAATGTTTTTTCCCTCAAAATTTATATACTCTTTTCTTACCTACATGTGACTTTAATAAGGACGGTCAGCTTCTATCATTCTGAGATGGTTTTTTGTCAAGACTTATTTTTCCCTTTTCTTGGCTCAGTAAGTGTAATGTTAGATGCTGTAGCCCGGGCGTGTCAAGTAACCACACTCAACATCAAGGGATGTGAAGAGCACTTTACTGATGTCTGATTAAAAAAATTCCTGTGGTACCTTCAAAAAGAAGCAAGAAAGGGGCCGGCCCGGTGGCGCAGTGGTTAAGTTCGCATGTTCCACTTCAGCGGCCTGGGGTTCACCGCTTTGGATCCTGGGTGTGGACATGGTACAGCTTGGCAAGCCATGCTGTGGCAGGCGTCCCACATATACAGTAGAGGAAGATGGGCACAGATGTTAGCTCAGGGCCAGTATTCCTCAAAAAAAAAAAAAAAAAGCAAGAAAGATTGTTAAATAGTCTTTCCAAGTTATGGGGTAAAACCCATCGCAGATTCTCTGGCTTTTTCACATGACATTTTTCTGAAGCGAAGAAAGCACTTTCTTTAGCACTCACTACTATTCCATCCTTCCTGTGCTTGTACATGATTAATTTCAACGTCTTAGATTTTTCTCACCATCACAACTGTAAAGGTACAAACACAGACTTCCATGTAGGGGGTTGTTATGTAGTCTAAAGAAACCTGCAGTCTATTTTATAAAGTTGTGTTTTCAAAGTGTAGCCTCTTTACTCAGCAGGGCAAGATGCACGGCTCTCCAGAGTAAACCGAGACTAGTGAGCATCTGTGCTGATTAAATAAAGCAAGACGGTTTATTAACCATCTTCACATTTTAAGATTTTATTTATATAGCGTTACTTGAGGGGAGAAGGGTGTTATTAAAACAAAACCTTTACGTTCTAAACAAACTTATTTGGGGCAGGGAATGCTTCCACATCTTTGCCATTGAATTGTTAACAACAATTTAAATTCTAAATATGCAAAATCACATAACATCCCCTGAAATATGACTATAAATATCTTTATATACACACCCCTCTCAAACATTAAAATTTGATGTAGCAGAAAATATGTGTCAGAAATCATTAAGAGTTGCATAGGATGTGTCTAAGGGTGAATCTAGTTAATGTGCATCGCACTCCACTGCAAGCCATTTCATATCGTAGTGAAGTATTATGTAGTTTACTATGCCAACTTTAAATGTATTGTTTTTGTCCCAAATAACTTATCAAAATTGTTGCTAAATTACAAGGCAAAAGCTTATCCAACTATAAATTTACGTATTTCTGTTTTCTCAGAGGGGGAATTATGAATTCTTGAGTCACTTAAGAAGGCACCTTGTGTTACCAAAGTGGTCGTGGTTGGGTTAGAAATGTGATAACACATTTCAGCTAGTGCTTCAGAGAGTTGTCTTTTTTTAATGTTGTATGTATTAGTGGGATATAACTTAAAACTCTTTCCTCTACTCTGTCCTGTCCTAACTTTATTCAACCAGAGGAGCTCTCTTCTTTTTAATAGACTGAGATTCTGAACGACATTTAATCTTTTTTCTAACTGCTATATTGAGATATGATTGACATACAAAAAGCTGTACATATTTGATATATGCAACTTGATGAGTGTAGAGATAAGAATACACCAATGACACCATCACTACAATATATGCCATGGACATATCCATATCCAAAAATTTCCTCTTGCCCTCTTTATTATTATTATTTGTGATAAGAATACAAGACAAGATCTGCCTTCTTAGCAAATTTTTAAGTATACAATTCAAATATTATTAATGGTAGGCACTAGGATGCACAATAGATATCTAGGACTTACTCATCTGCGTGACTGCAATTTTGTACTCTGAGAGATACCTCCCCCTTTTCTCTTTCACTCAGCTCCTGGCTACTGCCATCTTACTTTCTGCTTCTATTAGTTTGACAATTTTAGATTGCTCATGTAAGTGGCATCTTGTAGTATTTGTCTTCTGTGTCTGATTTATGTCACTTAGCACAATGTCCCCCAGGTTAATCCATGTCACTGCAAATGGCAGCATTACTTTCCCTTTTTAAGGATAAATAATATTCCATTGTATGTTTGCACCACATTTTCTTTATTCATTCATCAATCAATGTATATTTAGCTTGCTTCATTGTCTTGGTTATTGTGAATAATGCTACAAGGAACATGGGAATGCAAATATCTTTTCAAGATCGTGATTTCAACTATTTGGGGTAGATACGCAGAAGTGAGATTGCTGGATCATATGGTATTTCTATTTTAATTTTTTGAAGAACCTCCATATTGTTTTCTTTTGGGGCTGCAACAATTTACCTTATCAAGAAAAATGCAAGGATTCCTTTTTTGCACATCCTCGCCAATACTTGTTATCTTTTGATTTTTAAATAGTAAGTACCCTAACAGGTGTGAGATGATATCTCAGTGTGGTTTTGATTTGCACTTCACTGATGATTAGTAATATTGAGCACATTTTCATGTACTTTTTGGCCATTTGCATGTCTTCCTTGGAGAAATGTCTGTTGAGTTCCTTTGCCTGTTTTTTAATTGGGTTATTTGTTTTACTGTCATTGAAGTATAGGAATTCTCTATATGTTTTGGATATTAATCCTTTATCGGATATATGGTTTGCAAATATTTTCTTCCATCCTATAGGTTGCCTTTTCATGTTGTTGATTGTTTCTTTTGCTATGCAAAAGCTTTTTAGTTTCATATAGTCCTACTTGTCTGTTTTTTCTTTTGATGCCTGTGTTTTTGGTGTCATATTCAAGTAAACATTGCCCATACCGATGTCAAGAAGGTTTTCCTCTGTTTTCTTTTAGGAGTAAAACCATTAGAACTAATGAATTCAGTAAAGTTGGGGGATACAAAATCAACATAGAAAGATCAGTTCCATTTCTACATGTTAACAATGAACTATCTGAAAAGGAAATCAAGAAAACAGTCTCATTTTTGATATATCAAAAAGAATAAAATACTTACAAATAAACCTAACCAAGGAGGTGGAAGATTTGCATGTTGAAAACTATAAAACGCTGATGAGAGAAATTAAAGCAGACTCAATAGAACACCCAGAATTAACCCAACCATATACGGTCAACTGATCATAGGGTGCCAAGAATACACAATGGGGAAAAAGTAGTCTTGAATGCATGGTTTTCGGGAAATCTAGATGTCCACTGGATTTTAAAAGAATAAAATTGGACCCCTATCTTACACTATACGCAAAAATAAACTCAAAATGGATTAAAAGCTTAAACATAAGCCCTAAAACTGTAAAACTCCTACAAGAAATCACAGGGGAAAACTTCATGACTTGGTCTTGGCAATGATTTCTTGGATATGACACCAAAAGCCCAGGCAACAAAAGCAAAAATGGGAAAGAGGGACTACATCAAACTAAAAAGCTTCTGCATAGAAAAGGAGACAATCAACAAAATGAAAAGACAAACTAAAGATAGTAGAAAATATTTATAAACCCTATTTCTGATAACTGGTTAACATCCCAAATTTTTAAGAACTACTACAATTCACTAGCAAAAAAAATCAAATTGCCCTATTAAAATTTGGGCAAAGGACTTGTACAGACATTTCTTCAAAGGAGACTTACAACGGCTGACAGGTATATGAAAAGATACTCAACGTTACTAATCATTATGGAAATGCAAATAAAATCTACAATGAGATATCATTTCACACTCTTTAAGTTGGCTATTATAAAAAAACACAAAAACAAATAATGAAAAATAATTCTCGATAAGGATGTAGAGAAATTGCAACCCTTCTGCATTACTGTTGGGAATCTAAAATGGTATAGCCACTGTGAAAAACTTTACGGAGATTCCTCAAAAAATTAGGCCCAAAATTGCCACTTAATTCAACAATTCCACTTCTGGGCATATTCACAAAAGAATTGAAAGTAGAGGGTCCAACAGAAATTTGTGTATCAATGCCTATAGCAGCATTACTCACAATAGTCACATGGTAGAAACAACCCAAATGTGCATCCATGGTAAGCAAAATGTGGTACATACATACAATGGAATATTATTCAACCTTAAAAAGAATGAACTGTGAAGACATTGCACTAAGTGAAATAAGCCAGACTCCAAAGGACGATTACTGCTATGATTCCACTTACACTTGGGACCTAGAATCGTCAAATTTATAGGAATCAGAAGCAGAATGGTGGTTGCCAGGGGCTGGGCACAGGGGTGGATGACGAGCTATTGTTTAATGGGAAAAAAGTTTCAGTTTGAGAAGACGAAAAAGTTCTGGAGGCTGATGGTGGTGATGATTTCACAGTGATGTGAATGCACTTAATGCCATTGAACAGCATGCCTGAAAATTGTTAAAATCATAAATTTTATGTCATGTATATTTTACTACAATTAAAAGAAACTTTAATAGACATTGCTGCACAGATAATATCCAGTGTAGGTAAGATAGCATTTGATAATGTTAAAGCCATGAACGCTTCAAAATATAGGGACAAGGAATAATTTCCCCAGATAAAGGTAAATTGGGGCATTGCACAATGAGGAGGAAATGGAACTGAGACGGTTTGGAGACTATGTTGCATGCCACATGAAGAACGACGTGAGTCTGAGGACCCTCTCGTGTCTCCTCAGGGGCTGATTCTGGAGTTCTTCAGAGTAGGCGGGAGCCACACCACGGCAAGGTCTTCTATACCTTTAAAAGGAAGGACCCAAAGCTTCTCAGCACTGCTTTCAGTGTAAATAACAGGAGGTCATTTTAACTTTAATCCTTAAATTCAACTGGCATGGAACTCCTTCCTTATGTAGGATGTTAGCTTCCTGCAGTGTTCCTAAAGTAGTTCTGAGGCTCCAAAGCTAGAATCCTACACAGTTCTTATTGCTCCAGTCCATACTGACTTCCTGCCACGTCCTACCTTGCCATGTCTGCTTAAAAACACGATCCCAGTTGATAATTTACCACTGTTTCTGTGGGTGCAGAAAGCCTATTAACAGAATATTTGTATTCATGAAGTGCTACCTAGTAGGAAGTCTTAAAAAAAATTGGAGACTATTAAAAATAGCGTTTCCTTTTCGTGAGGTCAGACTGGGGATGGTCATGCTGCCATCATTATTCCTCATCCTGTTGATTACCTTATTTTTCCTTAATCTTTATTCACTCATGGAATTTCATAGCTGTTTTTTCTTTCTTTCTGTTTTTTTGGTGAGGAAGACTGGCCCTGAGCTAACATCAGTTGCCAATCTTCCTCTTTTTTGCTTGAGGAAATTTGTGGCAATCTTCCTCTATTTTTCGTATGTGGGATGCTGCCAAAGCATGGCTTGATGATTGGTGCTTAGGTCTGTGCCCAGGATCTAAACCCATGAACCCCGGGCCGCTGAAGCAGAGCACACAAACTTAACCACTATGGCACCAAGCCCGTGCCCAGAAATGTTCTTTTTTAACAGGTTTTCTCAACTCCCTGAAAATACCCACACCTGTACCTTGGCCACTAAACCCCCGGGGGGCTGTCTATACCCAGCTTTTTCGAAATAGACTCTGAATGTCAGTTTATGCTCATTTGGGAGAAGTATTCTGGGCTTTAAGGAAAAAAGCCATTGCTAAAATGAAATTACATAATTAATATAGGACATTACCCCCAATACATATGAACAAGCAATCATACTTATCAAATAATAACCTCAGCCTTCGTTAAAATATTCCAATTCTCTATATTAAAACTTTGGAAATGGAACAAAGACTGTTTTCAAATAAATATTCCAAAAAGAAAAACAAACAAATAAAACATGTCTTTGGAATGTTAGACTATTTCTGGATCCTCTTTTATTTGTGTATTTAAAACACTTAGACTGAAAACAAAATGCATGTTATGTATTTTCTACCGAATGTTTGACAAGAAGGCAAATTTATTCTATACTCTCTCTTTGAAGAGGAGGATTTTTCTTAATCCATGAGCTTTTCATGTTTCTAGCTACCTTATAATGTTGAGGAGAAGCGAGTGAGAGAACAGTGTGAACAGCCGGTTATGCTTCTGTCAAGATCTTTGCTCTCCTTTGCTTGCTCTGTACAAAGAAGAAAGAAACCATCAAACAGCTGAAGTGTGACCTCTGGCGAAAGCTTCCTGGGAAGGGTTTTGTCAATGCTGGTTCTGTGCTTTAGAGCAACAGCCACTCCTGCGAGCCCTCTGGTCTCTCATCCTCTCTCCTCCATCCCACCTGCGGAACTAAATAATATCAGGTTGAGGTCAAGCGTGGTTGGTGGGAGTTTGGAGTTCTGTGAGACTCTTCAGAAAGCCAATTTTCAGTCTTCTTTCTTGTGCCATTAATCAAAGATTAAGCGGAAGAATGATTTTATTTTGTTCCTCCAAAATATTTCCCAGGTCTCTTGCCATTCTCTATTCTGTTGACATCTATTTTCAGTAACTTAAAGATGTGCTATCCTTGTTTATATTAGAAAATATTAAAATAAAAAATGAAATTAATATAAGATGGAAAAGAGCTTTTTAAAATGAAATTGATTTACATAGAAATATTTAGGAACATCCTGATAAAGTTGTGTTTACACATAATGGATACGGCAGAAATGATAGCTTTTGGGGCTTTATCTAAACAATCTGAGTTATTAGGAGAACTGTTATCTGTTTCTTAATTATTTAAACAGCCCATATAGAAGTGATGTAATTGGTAACATGAACTGCAGGATAAACACAAATGTCTATTTCTTTGTCCCAGTCAGATTTTATGACTGATAAAATTGCCCCAGCCATATTGATCGTGCAGTGATTCACTTCAGTCAATGAAGCTACAGCTGTAAGCCCCGTGAACAGAACAGAGCACAGAGGAAGCACTCAATAAACAGTGATTGACCAATTTCCAAATTTCACGGTTTGCTTTTACTTGTAAGACACATAAATGCAGGTTGATAATGAGCCTAGAGCTATTTTGAAAATTGTCTATCAATGGTTTTGCTTCCGAATCTCCATATTTGTAAATCCAGGTATAAATATCGTGGCATTGTTATCCAGGCTGTTAGAACTTTTGTCCACGCATATAGATTCAGCATAATAAATTTCTATTGCATTTCTGTCTGTCTCTTTCTAAATCCAAAGAAGGCAGAGAGCCCAACTGGGATTTCTAAAGTGAGATTTTGCACACTAATGCAGCAAAAGAGAAATGGCGGAATCTAGAGTAAATCAGTGCTACACAGTTCCACTTAAAAATGTTCATAATGTTTAATCTCTTGACGATAAGAGCTAAGATTGCTCCCTCCCTTGGTTATACAAAATCGTAGCATATAATATGAAGAAAGCGTAACGAACCGAGCCACCTTCAAGGGCCAGGAAAGGACAACAAATGTATGAGCTGGAAGTGAGATACTAAAGAATCGTAGCAAATATGCTGACATGGAGAGTGCATGCCTCAACCAAAAGTAGTCAAATAACACGAAAACCAGACCACAAACAAATGAAACAAAAGCCAACGTGATGGCCAGGATGACAGCGTGCTTTGGGGCTGCCTTTTGTCTGCTGACAGCTAGATTGAGACCCTTGGTTTCAATTTCTAAGTTGTTGCCTCAGAAATGATGTTTAACTGTGTCATAAATATCCCACTAATTAGATTTTGCTATCTTTGAAGAAGTCTAGTGGAGCTCATTTACTATTGTATCTCCCCAGCTACTCAGTGTGCAGCAGTACAGTATTTGCTCATTAACTGACCATTCCATGAATACAATTATTAAATGTAATTGTAGCCTTGGCTCCATGGTTGATTTTTAGATTTCAGTTTTCAGGGCTAAGTAATTACGTCCCCTCTTGTTGCAATAAAATCGATTTGCCACAGCATAAAAAAGAATACACATTGAGCTGACATTTATCTCTGAGCTCTTCAAAGGTGTGGGGTAGTCAGCTGGAGTAATCCCCTTAGAGGAGAGAGAGACGTGACTTTCTCTTAGAAAAATAAGAGTGATGTCACTGACAGTGGAGGAGTAGGGAGCTTGAAAGATCCATCCTTCCACCAAATCATCCATAAATCTGGCAAACACTGTCAGAATCAACAGTTCAGAACTCCAGAATCACGTCAAAAACTAACAGGGGCTGGCCAGGTGGCACAGGGGCAATGCCATGCTGTGGTGGTGACCAACACATAAAGTGGAGGAAGATGGGCACAGATGTTAGCTCAGGGCTAATCTTTCTCAGAAAAAATAAATTAGAAAAAACACAAAAAATGCTAACAACAATCAAAGAAGTGTTTAATGAAGAAAGGATGTTAAATTTTAGCATTGAAGGAAATCTCTGTCAGGTTACTGGCTGACCACTTAGATAATGGAATAGAAATGCCAATAATTACATGAAACAAGGAATACAATCATTGCAAAAGTAATTTGGAAAAGTCAGTTAACAAATAGATGACTTCAGCACTAACCAACAACAAGAGCAAACCCTGGGGAAGGTGGAGAATTTCACGTCCATAGTTACCACATTATAATAATCTAAATGTTTAGTTCTCACTAAAAAATTACATGGCATGTAAATAAACAGAAAAGCATGGCCTATTCACAAGATAAAAAGAAATTGACAGAAACCATCCCTGAGGAAGACCAGACATTGGATTTACTAAAAAAGGACTTTAAATCAACCATCTTAAGTATTCTCAAAGAGCTAAAGGGAATTATGAACATAGGACTAAAGAAAACTAGGAGAGTAATGTCCAAAAAAATAGAGAATATTAAAAAAAGGATAGACATTACAAACCCAAATAGAAATTCTGGAGCTAAAGATTAAATAGCTGAATAAAAAATTCACCAGAGAAATTCAACAGCAGATTTGAGCCTGTAGAAGAATCACCTACTTGAAGATGTGATTGAAATTATTCAGTCTGAGAAGCAGAAGGAAAAAAGAATGAAGAAAAATTGACACAGTTTAAGCAACCTGTGGAGGATCATCACACACACCAACAAATGCATTGTGGGAGTCCCATTTAGAGGAGAAAGAGAAAGGGCAGGAGCAATATTTGAAGGAATAATAATTGATCACTCGCCAAGTTTAATAAAACACTTGAATTTACACATCCAGGAAGCTGCACATCCTCCAAATAGGATAAACTCATGAGATACAGAGACACATTGTGATCAAACCATCAAAAAACAAAGACAAAGAGACAATAAAATTCTCATACACAAGAGATCTTCTATAAGATTAATAGCATTTTTCCCATGAGGGATGACATATTTAAAGTGCCAAAGAAACAAACCTGTGAACCATCAAGAATATAACTACCCAAAATCAGGAAACCTGTACATTTTTACCACTTTATTCCCACTATGTGATCAATGCCTGTTTCATAATAAATGCTCAGATATTTGTTGAATGGTAGAATTCCTCCTTTCTTCTTTCAATAGCATTTAACTCATCACTTGCCATTTTGTTGTTTCATTAATCTTTTTCATTTTTTTGCATCTTCCCCATTATTTATTGGCTTTTTCCTTGCTTTTAAAAAACATGTACTGTTTCTTGCATTCAAGAAAAAAGATCCTTTCCTCACTCAAGCTATGTTACATTTTTTCCTTGCCTTTACTAACTCTATGTTGATGTAACATTCCTCAGTTACAAAGCTCCCAAGTACATTATTTTTCAAACCAATTCTATGAGCTATCATCTTTAGTTATAGATACAACAATTCTATGTAACAAAAAAATCTGACAAAAATCAAACAACGATTTCCCTGTGAGGTATTACAAATATTGCATATGCATTTAACATGTGAAGTTTGGATAACAAAGTAGCTTAAGTGACTTACCTGATTCAAGGAGCTTATAATTGTTCAAACATAGAAATTTATCTAGGTCTTCAAACAAAACCCCAATCTTCCACTTCTGCTTTCATTTTGTAATTTTTTACCCTATTCATGTCCTGAAATTGAACACAATGTATCGTCTTCTACCACTTCCACTTTTGTTCCCTGCTGATCTATTGAGACCAGTCTCCTTGGATAATCAATCACTTCTCAGTGTGTCCAAACCTTATGGTGTCCATCCTGCTAACACAGATGTCTGTCTCTTTAGTACTGGACCCTACTGAACAGGTCTGATTCCAGCCATCCTCTCTTCTTTTTATTTAATCAGACATTGCCTTTACTGTTTCTGTTTTTCATTCTACAACCACTTCCTGAACTCTTAATGCAGATTTTTCAGAAACGTCTGTCTTTTAGGACTCCCTTACTTCCTCTCTATCTTTTCTCATTCTCTTTCATTAGCTTAGCTTTTTTCAAAAAACTCTGCCTTGGCATTTTACAGTTAGGATTTTAGCTACTGTCTTTCTGTGTGTTAGTACAAGATCTTTATCTCAGACCCAACATATCTCCTGATTGTTATGTCCTAATAATGGCTTCGTTGACCTTTGTACTTGGATGTCCAGGAGCAGAAGTCAAACTTGACATTTACGAAACTGGAGCACTCAGATATATTCTCAAGTTTATTCCTCTTCCTGGATTTTAAAAATATTTCTGTTAATCGTGCCTCTATTCTCTTCCAATGTCAAAGACAAAAACTTTAAATTCTGTTTTATTTTACTCCACATCCTGTCTCAACATCCCAACTTCTTTCTTCTACTTTCCTAATAAATATTGCAAATATCCTCATTTCCCTTATGACTAAAGTCACGCGCCACATAATAATGTTTTGGTCAACAATGGACTGCATATACGATGGTGGTCCCATAAGAATACTACCATATAGCATAGGTGTGTTTGTGTAAGCACATTCTATGATGTTCGCACAGTGATGAAATTGCCGGACAACACATTTCTCAGATCATATTCCTGTCGTAAGCAACACACGACTGTATGTTTATTCTTTCATACATTATCCTTTGAGTTCACACTAAAACAGCAGTGTATGTGTTTGATAGCTCTTGGTCATAAGGAGCACAAACCAAATTACATTTTTTGAGTAAACTTTTGTCTTTCTGCATCTACCTTATTTCACATAAGGTAATATCCTCCAGCTTCCTGTATATTGCCACAAATGGCAGAATTTCCCTCCTTTTTGAAGACTGAATAATATTCCATTCTCTGTTTGTATATGTATGTGTGTATATACCTCATTTTCATTATCCATTCATCCAATGATGGGCATTTAGGTTATTTTCATGTTTGGCTACTGTGAATAATCCTGAAATGAACACAGGAGTGAAGATATCTCTTCAGGATACTGATTTTGTTTCCTTCAGCTATATACCCACAAGTCGGACTGCTGGATCATATCGTAGTTCTATTTTTAATTTTTTGGGAAACCTCCATACTGTTTTCCATAATGGCTATACCAATTAAGATTCACACTAACTGTATATAAGGGTTCCAATTTCACCACAACCTTGCCCACACTTATCTTTTATTTTTATTTATTTCTTTTTGCTGAGGAAGATTCACCCTAAGCCAACATCTGTACCAATCTTCCTCTATTTTGCATGTGGGTCACTGCAACAGTATGGCTTGTGACAAGTGGTGTAGGTCCATGCTTGGGAATGGAACCTGGGCCATCAATATGGAGCACGTCGAACTTAACTACTAGCCCACAGGGCCAGCCCCAACACTTGTTATCTTTCGTCTTTCTGATAATAGTCATTCTAAGAGGTGTAAGATATTTTATTGTGGTTTTGATTTGTGTTTCCCTGATGATGAGTGATGGTGAGCACATTTGCATGTGCCTGTTGGCCATTTGTGTTTCTTTTTTTGAGGTGTCTTCAGATTTTTTAATGGGGATTTTTTGTTTTTTGCTATTGGGTTATTTGAGTTCATATATACTTTTTGATATTAACCTCTTATCAGATATATGGTTTGAAAATATTTTCTTCCATTCTATAGGTTGCCTTTACGCTCTGTTGATTGTTTCCTTTGCTATCCAGAAGCTTTTTAGTTTGATGTAGTCTCACTTGTCTGTTTTTGGTTTTGTTGCCCGTAGTTTTGGTGCCATATCAAACAAATCATTGCCCACAAAAATGTTAAGGAAACTTTTCCCTATTTTCTTCTATTAGTTTATGGTTTCAGAGATTATGATTTAAAATCTATGGTTTTATTTAATATACTTCAAGCTAATTTTTGTGAGTGGTGTAAGATAGGAGTCCTGTTTCTTTCTTTTGCCTGTAGAGATCCAGTTTTCCCAGTGCCATTTGTTGAAGAAGCTTTTCTTTCCCATTGTGTGTTTTGCCATTGTTGCGGAAGATCAGTTGATGGTAAATGTATTGGTTTATTTCTGGGCTTTCTATTCTGTTCTATTGGTCTATATGCTTGTTTTTATGTCAGTACCACACTGTTTTGATTACTATAGCTTTGTAATATATTTTGAAATCAAGAAGTGTGATGCCTCTAGCTTCATTCTTCTTTATCAATTCCTTTGGCTATTCAGGTTTTATTGTGGTTTCATATGAATTTTAGGATTTTAAAAAATACTTCTGTAAAGAATGCCATTGAGACTTTGAAGGAGAGTGTATTGACTCTGTAGACCACGTTGGGTAGTATGGGCATTTCGGCATATTAATTCACACAATTCATAAACATGGGATGTCTTTCCATTGATCTTTTTAAATTTCTTTCATCAATATTTTATAATTTTTAGCGTACAAGTCTTTCACCTCTTTGGTTAAGTTTACTCCTAAGGATTTTATTCATTTTTTTGGTATTTTGAATGGGATTTTTTTAAAATTTCCTTTTCAGATAGTTCATTATTCATGTATAAAAACACAACAGGTTTTTGTCTGTTGATTTTGTATCCTGCAACTTTACTAAATTTGCTTATTAGTTCTAACAGTTATTTTGAGGAGTCTTTAGGGTTTTTAACATACGTGATCACATCCCTTGCTAATAGAGGTAATTTTACTTTTTTCTTTTGGATTTGGGTGCCTTTTATTTCTTTTTCTTGTTTAATTGCCCCAAGTCTTTCAGTACTATATTGAGAAGATGAGGCCAGAGTGGACATCCTTGCCTTGTACTGGGTCTTAGAGAGAGCACTTTCCATTTTCCCCATCGATTATGTTAGTTGTGGGTTCGCCATATACGACTTTTATTGTATTGAGGTCAAGTTCCTTGTATATCTATTCTATTATGTTGACAGTTTTAGTCATGAATGGATCTTGACCTTAGATGCTTTTTCTGCCTCTATTGGGATGATCATGTAGGTTTGTTTCTTTTATTTTGTTAATGTATTCTCCGGCATCGATTGATTTGCATGTTGAACCATCCTTGCATCCCTGGGATAAATCCCACTTGATCATGGTTTATGATCCTTTTAATGTGCTGTTGGATTTGGTTTGCTAGTATTTTATTGAAGATTTTTGCATCTACGTTTATCAGGGATATTGGCCTACAGTTTTCTTTCCTTGTAGTGTCCTTGTCTGGTCTTAGTATTGGGACAATGCTGGCTTCATAAGAGTGAGTTTGGAAGCGTTCCTCTCCTTAAATTTTTGCAAAGAGTTTAAGAAGAACTGGTATTAGTTTACCAAACATTTGTTTGGTAAAATTTACTTGTTAAATCCTCAGGTCGAATTTCACCTAGAGGTTTTTAATTAATGATTTAATCAGCTCATTTGTTATTGGTCTTTTCAGGCTTTGTATTTATTCTTAATTCATTCATTGTTTTGTAGATTGTGTGTTTTTTATGAATTTAACCGTTTCTTCTAGGTTATCCGGTTTTTGGGGCATATAAATGTTCATAATACTTCCTTACAATCATTTTTTATTTCTGAGTTGTCCATTGTAATGTCTCCTCTTTTACTTATGATTTTATTTATTTGAGTCTACTCTCATTTTTAGATTATTGCTATTACAATTTACATATTTTTATTGTGTACTAGTAGGTTATTGTATCTATGATTACTTTTGCTACACTTGTCTTTTTACCTTTTTATGTTTTAAACAAGAGCTGCAAGTTATGCACCACTATTACCGTATTGCAGAATCTAACTACAACTATGCCTTTATCATTACCAGTGAGATTTACACTGCCTCTTTGTGTTTTCATGATGTTAATTAGCATTCTTTCACTTCCCCTCAAAGAATGTCCTTTAGAATTTCTTGTAAAGCAGGTCTGGTGGCAACGAACTCCCTCAGCTTTTGTTTGAGAAAGTCTTTTCATCCTTCCTTCGTTTCTGAAGAACAGCTTTGCCAGTTACATGAACCAAAGTTCATGGTTAAGTTATTTTCTTTTAGCGTTTTGAGTATGTTATCCCATTCCTTCCCGGCCTGAAAAGTTTCTGCTAAGAAATCTGCTGATAGTCTTACAGGGGTTCCCTTGTATGTAACTTTTCTCTTTTCTCCTGCTGCTCTTAAAATTCCTTGTCTTTGACTTTTGACAACTTAATTATAATGTGGCTCAGTGTAGCCTTTCTTGAGTTCAACTTATTTGGGCTCTTTTGGGCCTCATGGATCTGGATGTCCATTTTTCTCCCTAGGTTTGGTATGTTTTCAGCCATCACTGCTTTAAATGTATTTTCTATCCCTTTCACTTTCTCTTCTTGTTCTGGAATTTTCAAAATGCAAATATTCTTTCTTTTCATTGTGTCTCCTTATTCCCATAGGCTTTCTTCACTCTTTTTTATTCTTTTTCTTCCTCCGACTGTGTCATTTCCAATGTCTTATCCTTCAGGCCACTGATTTCTTTATTCTGCCTGGTTGAGTCTACTTTTGAAACTCTCTATTGAATTCTTCATTTTGGTTATTATATTTTTCAACTTTAGGATTTCTGGGTTTGGGTTTTTTTTTTTTTTGACAACTGCAATTTCCTTGTAGAACTTCTCATTTCGTTCATGCATTATTTTTCTAATTTTATTTAGTTGTCTGTGTTTCCTTATAGTTCACTAAACTTCCTTAAGAAGAGTTTTCTGAGTTCTTTGTCTAACAGTTCATAGCTCTCCATTTATTTAGGGTCAGTTATTGGGGCTTTAGTTTAGTTTATTTTAGTTTCCTTTGGTGGGTCATATTCACCTGATTTGTCAAGATCCTTGCTTCCTTACATTGTTATCTGCACACCCGAGTAAGTGGCCTCCTCTCCCGGGCTCTGTGGGTTTGCTTTGACAGAGAGCTCTTTACCAGTCAGCTCATTTTGGGTTTCTGGATGTGTCTGCTGGCACTGTCTTTGGACAGGTGAGGCCTGCTATTATGGCCTATTTTTCATTTCTCTGACGAAATGGCCTATCTTATCTTGCATATTATTTAATTTGTCATTAGAACCTTTAACATACTAATCACAGTTATTTTAAATTCCCTGTCTGTTTCATCCAACACCTGTCATATCTGAGCCTAGTTGTAGGACTGCTTTTTTTCTTCAGATTTTTGGCATGCTTGTAACTTTTATTGAATGCAGGACATGAATGGGATTATAAAGATTGAAGTAGATAAACATTTAGTGCACAGATTTAAATTATTATGGCTAGAAATTGGGCTGTGTTCAGTGTTTGCTGTAGGTGTCCAGGACTTCACCTTCTTCTAGAGACATCCTGTCTCCACTCTTAGCTTTGGGCTTTCCTGAGTGCTCCTCCTCAGCAGGGTCTGTGTCTTGCAGCTCTCTCAGCTGTAATCCTCTGTCGCTATACTAGAGTCATGGTGGTGTGGCGGCAAGATGCGAGGGAGAGGACCAGTCTCTAACATTCCCATTAAATTCCACGGTTTTCATGGCCTGTGTCTTGGGACGATGACTTTCACAAATGTTTCCCCATTGGTGTGAGTACTCCTCCTACTTTGTGCCTCTTACAACCTTCCCCAGCTGCAGTGTTCCCAGTCTAGTTCCTGGAAGGCCTGATCCCTGTTGACTTTGTACTTGTTTTTCTCCTCAAGAGACACAGGAAGAATAGAGGGGGCTGGAGTGGGAGGAAGGCCCCTCCCCTGGCTGGTGGGATAAGGCTACTGCCAAGTTTTCCCTAACCCCTCCCGAGAGTGGGACTTGATTATAGAGAAGGCTCTGGGCGTATTTCACAACAGTTACTCTCCCCTCCTCCTCCAATCATGGGAACAAGAGCTTGATTAGTCTCGCTTTTCTATTTTTTTTCAAATCTGTTGTTTATAAATAAAGTTGGGAGTCAGAGACCATCAAGTCTCTAATTTTGAGATTGAAAAAAAAAATATTTTGGGGAAGATGGTGTTACATTCTCTCTCACTCTCAAGCCAATTGCATCTTCCAAAAATCTATTTTGAAATGCTGTTTCCTAACTTGGTTTAAAGAAATTGTTTTCCTTGTGTTTACATTTTTACTTATATAACTTTTCTGAAGGCAGTGAGTTGAACTTGCTGCTGTGCAGTTGAAGAAAGGACCAGGCAGCGGAATACAGGAGAGGCAGAAATTTCTTTTATTATTTCTGGGTTTTTTTTTTTATCACTTCCAAGTGTCATACCTCAGGGTTCACAAAGACATAGTCGTCACTTGATCACTTTCTGAAATCCTGAAAGATTCTGGATTGATCAGTAGTTACTGGAAGAAAGCAATAAATGTGAATTTCTAAATATTGACCCAAAATATAGGTAAATGTTGGGTATAAGAGTTGCTTATGTTTCTGAGATAATAGCTATTATGATACATTTTAATAGTTCATAAGAGCTTTTATGAGAATTATAAATGTTTTTAGTGCTCAATAAAAAAATGTGTATTTTTGATCATGTTTAAAAGTTTCTAAAAATATAAATATGGCTGAACTATTGGAAATTTAAGAAATGGTAGAAGAGACTTTAGAGTGACCAAACAGAAGGGGCAGAAAGAACCTCCTCTGCATCCAACAGACATAAGAGAGAGAGAAAAACTTGAAAATGGTGAGTGAGATACCAGAGGACATGTCAGGTGTAAGTACTGGTTGTCAATCAACAAGGAACAATCAATGTGGAAACACCTATAATTAGATTGGCTCCACAAGAGAGGTGAGATATGAGCTAAGTACATTGGAGAAATGCAGTTGGATTGGTAACTTACATGAATTTAAACATATGAATAAATAAAATTAATTAAAATATTAATAAGAACTAGGTCCTACTAAAATGCTACATATTATGCTATCATTAACTAAAGAAATGTCTTTAAGGATATCTGCAATTAATCTTGCTTTCCTGGATAGCATAAAGTAACAGAACGTGTAACTACCGACTGATAAAACATCACTGAACTCCGACTAAACAAATTGGGGAAATCAGGGAAAACAGAAAATACTCCAGATTGAGGCTGACATAGAGCACAAAACGGAGAGGTCACTGATTTACGTCTTCTGTTACATAGAAGCAAAAAAATCTTACTTTTAAGTTTCATCCTTTTTATTTTAACAACAAGATATCTGAAATTATGCTTGTTTATTCGTTTTCAAAGGCTGAGCAGTATGTGATTGAACTGCTAACATTTAAAACGAGGTTGAGGTTTATAAGGGCAATTCTTCGCCAATGCAGATCCTATGTGTGTACTTATTCTAAATTCCCTCGTAATACTCTGTACATCATTCAAATATTTTTCTTCAGAAACGATGTATACTCTCAGGACTCAAGGGAAACACGAGTCTGAGATGCCGACGTCACATTTACTGTTGATTTTCCCACTGGACCATCTGCCAACTTCACTAAATGCTCGCTAGCCCCATGGCAGCCGACCCCAGCTTACAGAGTGCTTGTGCCAAAACGTTTATGAGTTCCAGCAAGACAGAAGAGGTTACTCAGATCACTGTATGGAGCTAAATAGAAGCTGACATCATTATTTGTCCTTGTAGCAGAGCAGGTAGAAGACGTCTTTTCTCTTTAGTGTTTTCCGTTTGCCCCTGGCATGGAATTAGAAAGCTTAGTTATGCCACAATGATCTCCCCAGCCGAGCGACAGGCAGAGTCGGAGGGGACCGCTGAGACCAGGTGGAGAGACAACGTTTTATATTATATTGAAGTTCTTTTGTTCTTGTTGGGTTATTTGGTCATGAGCCCGACAATGAGGGAAGTAATGGTTATAAAGAAAATAAGAAAACACACAGCCAGAGAAGGAGAGCTCAGGGAGATCTATATTGCTCTTTGAAGACAATCTCTAGCATTTTCTTGGGTTCATTATTTTATATGGGGGGATTCATAATGCCATTTCACATGTGTCTTAAAAATGGAGTCACTTAAAGGAGCATCGAACTCAACCAAAGGAGTTCTCAATGCCAAAGCTGGAATAATACAAGCAACAAAATAAAGCAGTGTTAATTTATAACCCCTAAATAAATATTAATGAGTCATACTAATATAAATAAATGACTGAATAAATTAATAAATAGGAGAGAAGAGACAAATGTTATGTACAGACGAATTTGATATAATTTATGTAGATACTCTGCCACCCAGTAGGGGCAATATAACTTTCCGTGTCTTAACTGTAGGCTGTGCATAGTAACTTCTTTCTGAAGACTCCAGCACCAAAAGAGGGGAAACAAGAGTGACTTTACGTTGGACAAACCTGAAAAACACACCTCAGCCAGGTGATTAAAATCAACATTGACAGTCACGAACGATATTGATAGTATGTACCTTTGATATGCCATGATGAAATAGTGCTTTACCCGTGTGATCTTCCTCCCCAAATCCATAACGCCCGTGTTATTGAGAAAAACCTGAGACGGATTCCAGTGGGTGGGCGCCCTGTGAATTCCTGGCTCCTCAGACTGTCAAGGTCATCGAAAGCATGGAAAGTCTGAGAAACTGTCACAGTGAAGAGGAGCCTGAGGAAACATGGCATCTTTATGTGTGTGGTACTCTGGATGGGATCCTGGAACAGAAAAAGGACTTTAGGTGAAAAACAAAAAATATCTGAATAAACCACTGGTTTTAGTTAATAATAATGTATCAATATCTGTTCATTGGTTATAACAAATGTGCCATACTAATATAAGATGTTACCAACAGGGGGAACTGGCTGTCAGGTATATAGGAACTCTCTGTAACATCTTTTCCATTTTTATCTAAATCGAAAGCAGTACTAAAAAGTAAAATCTATTTTTACAAACTGGGGACTGATAACGACGCTAAACTTTCTTTCACAAGCATCACATGAACATTCTTGAAATTATGCTTTAAAATGTAGGAAGCCACTTGAATTACAACACTGAGTGTTAGAGGCAGTAACACACAGAAGGACACAAGATGGCTTTCCAAAACTAGCACCCAGGAAATCTGTTTCACTGGACACTCTATTTCAGTGTACTGAATGCACAGCGTGCTGGGTCTCACCTTCACAGTTTCTCTTATAACCTCAACAAAATTCTCTTCACCCCAGGTCAAGTATTTACACACTAAATTCATGGATGCAGGAATAGAGAGGCTCAAGGTTATCATTCGCTTCCAGGTTTGTCTCAGTACCCGATTCTGTCTGTTTGGCGTGGGAACAAAAACACTGAAACTCAGATGCCGACTCAAACGAGTAAACACAGAAACTTTCCCCTACTTACTTAAGTGAAATGTGAACGCCAGGAAAACAGAGTGATTTTAATCAGTGAATTAAGTATCCCTTGCTGACTTAGAATAATATAAGCCATGTATTCAATAACTAAGTGATGGAAGAAGATAAGATAAGAGCTGTTGACCTTGCCTCAGAGTTTAGGTGATGTCATGGACCAGATGGCGTCCCTCCAAAGTTCTTGTTGAAGGCCTCACCCCAGTAACTAAGAATGTGACTGTATTTGGAGATAGGGCCTTTAAAGAGGTGAGTAAGCTAAAATGAGGCCATGAGGGAGAGCCCTAACCTAATCTGACTAGGGTTTTTATAAAAAGAGGAGATGAGGACATAAGAAGAGACCCCAGGGAGAGGCACGCATAGTGTAAAGGCAGCAAGAAGGCAGCCCTTTGCAACCAGAGCACGAGGTCTCTGGGAATCCCCCTGCTGGCACCTTCATCCTGGACTTCAGCCTCCAGAACTGTGAGGAAATAAATTTCTGTTGTTTCTCTAGGCCTCTGAGATAATCTCTTCTGGGAGGTAACACATGATTTAGGGTGGGGCTGGCCACACCAGAAAGACACGTGACAGGATTTAGCAGGGCACTTGGAGTCACACATATCAGCTGACCTGGAGACTAACCACATGGACAATCAATTCGTCAGTCACATTTGTGTGACAGTGTCCCATTAAAAGCCCTGGACTCTAGGGCTCGAGTGAGCTTCCCTACCTGGCCATACTCCATGGGTGCTGTCACATATTGATGTCAGGAGAGAGATGTGTCCTGACTCTGCAGGGAGAGGAGCAGGAAGGCTCCGTATTTGGCACGTCCCTGGACTCTGCACTGTGCGTTTTTCTTGTGGCTGATTTTATTCTGTATCCGTTCCCTGCAGTGAAACATAACCGTGATTGTAATAGCTTTCAGTATGTTCTGTGAGTCCTTCCAGAAAAGCATCAATACTAGGGTAGTTTAGAGAAACCCTTGAACTTGCAGTCAGTGTCAAACATGGGGGTGTCTTGTGTGGCCCGGGGTCTCTTGTGGGGCAGCTCCTCTAACTCGAAGTGGGGAACTCCCACAGCAGACTGTCGCAAAATGGAATCGTTAGTTGTTTAGTGACCTGGATACCTTCATTTATTTATCAATCTATTTATGAGTTCTTCTTGGAAGATGATTAGCGTTCTTTCAAAAAACAAACAAAATACTCCTCTGATGAGTTCATGGTGCCCTTCCTCGAAGGAGGTGAGAAGTGTAGTTCTCAATTTTATTAGCAAAACTATAGCCACTCAAAGGCTATTGTGGTCCATTCTTTTCCTCTTCCTCTGGATCCCACTAATGTTAGGAAAACGGTACTAGCTTCTCAGGAGCTTCTGTTGACAAAAAAGATCATAGATGAGACTTCAGCTCTAAACCTAAGTGTCAAAGGAGCTTCATCATACGTGATGAGGGATAGTTTTTACTGTTCCTATAAAAAGCAGTCAGTGCCACAGACAGACTTTCGCTGTTGATTTATTTTCAGGGTTTCAGCTAATCTGGTTTCAAGATTAAGGTTCTCAGAGTTCCTATTTCCTGTGTGCTGCTGACTACAAAGTTGAGAGACAGTGAACCGAGGGGAGAACTGCAAAGAACGGGGAAACCATTCACTGGTTGCGTCTACTTTTAAAAATACCTTTTCCCTATGTATTTGGAACTATTTTTATAGCTTATCTTCAGTCTTTACCCTTTTGTACTGGCAGTATGTTTTTGGTTTGTTTTTCAATGATTGTTGGAATGAAAGCTACATCTCTGATGAAATACCAGTTTGAAATTTCATTTTGTTTTTTTTTTTTTTTTTGAGGAAGATTAGCCCTGAGCTAACATCTGCTGCCAATCCTCCTCTTCTTGCTGAGGAAGACTGGCCCTGAGCTAACATCCATGCCCATCTTCCTCTACTTTATACGTGAGATGGCTACCACAGCATGGCTTGACAAGCGGTGCCATGTCTGCACCCGGGATCCGAACCGGCAAATCCTGGGCCACTGAAGCAGAACGTGCGAACTTAACTGCTGTGCCACCGGGTCGGCCCCTGAAATTTCATTTTTAAAGTTAGTTCTCCCTGAGAGAAAAATTGGGAGAGATCCAGTTCAAAACACATTTTGGAGAGGATGTCATATCCAATGCTAAACAAAAATGTTACCCCTCTGGGGGGCATGAGGCTCTCACTGGCATTAAACAAATAAATAATCAATCAGGGATTTATATTCCCTTCACTTGCATTGGTTGCTGGATCCGGGCTTACTGTCCTGATGCTCACTCGTGAAATTGCTCAGGCACGAAACACAGTAACGCCCTCAGGGTGGCTGGAAACCGTCAGCGACATTCTATTCATTTTTTCCACAGTCCATGGAATCCAGGAACTTTCTCCACATCACTCTCTTTTGCTTCTGCTTCCAAAGACAGATTCCTTCACCCTGAATTTGCAGGCCAACGGAATGGGTTTGAATCCTTCCGCTTACTATTATTACAACCCCAGTGTATGTGCTTTCTTCTTTTTTTCTTTAGGTAAGGAAGATTGGCCCCAAGCTAACATCTGTGCTCATCTTCCTCTATTTCGCATGTGGGATAGCTCCACAACATGACTTGATGAGCGGTCTGTGGGTCTGCACCCAGGATCCGAGCCCATGATCCCCAGGCTACTGAGGCAGAGTGCGCGAACTTAACCACTGTGCCGCTGAGCTGGCCCAACTCCTTGCTCTTTCTGAGCTTCAGTTGCTCATTTGTGAACGTGAACTGTAGCTGTGAGAGCTCTTGTGACGAGTAACTGTGACCACAAATAGGAAGCCCCTGACTTAAAGGAGGTACTCACAAGAAACGCTACTTTCCATCTCATTCTCCAAGCGTCCTCTCTGAGAAGGGAAATATGGCGAATTTCCTGTTTAAAAAATTATAACAACACGTACATAACATAAAACTCACCATTTTAAACACTTTTAAGTGTGCAGCTCTGTATACAATTAAAAGTCTTCACTTTTAAAGAGCTTTTCATAAACCTTGAAAAGGCAGAGGAAGCATCCTCTGCTCTTGTCATTTATGCCCTTTGGACGTGCACTTGGAGGAAAGTTTCGAGGTAAAGCTTCTGCTGAGGATGCTTCAGATTGTTTAACACAAAACAGCCTGGGTTATAAAGCCCACACTGAGGGTGGGATATCGAAATGCTGCCACGGTTATCTTTACATCTAGAGAAACAAACGAGGCAGTCGGAGTCCCTTATTCTCGCTGTGAGACCCTTTCTGTTCTTAGTTCTCGCCTGGGTGCCCTTGGCTAGGCTTTCCTCCATCGCCTTGAACGAAATCATTCTTCCCGGCCTTGAGAAACAGAATTCAATATTACTTGTAGATTTCCCAGCTCAAAGCACGTCACATAAGCCGTGTCGTCGGCTTAATTCCACACAACAGAGCTGAAATACACGCGCTGTCTTACCGCTAAGAAACACGAGTGTGACCCGACACGGCAAAGAAAGCAACAAACTAGGGCAGCACGGGCTGGGTCACACCCACAAGCTGCTGTCTGTCATTTCGTTTGAGAAACTTAGCTGAAACTTTTTCAAGAGAAGCGAGTGATTAATAGTCTAGATAGTGAAAGTCTTTCTGCTATAAATCACTCAGTCTACCTATAAATGTGCCCTTCGCTTGACAGTATTAAAGCTGTTTGCGCAAGTTCAATCAAACCTGACAGAAACGCCAGAGGACACGAACGGAGAGTGTCTCCTCAAATTTTCTAAACAGACCCAACTCTCACTTACACATCACACCACAGAAAATATCCCGGACTTCCGTTCATCCATCTCCCAATGCTTTTGTTTTCCTAATGCCTGCCATTTCCTAAATATGTGCTGGCTAGCAAGGTTAGAGGAGGACCATGCAAAACATTTTGAATATTGCTATTGTGAAACGGTAATTAAAAAGTCCAGCCCTCTATGCCTGTGGCCTGCAGCATAAGTTGATAGAGAGTTTTTACAAATCCACTCATTTCTGTGCCCCAAATAGAAGCAATTTTAGCAAGTATCTTGGAAGAGGCAGCCTTAGCAGGAGATTCAACTCTGGTACCATGTAATTCTCAAGTATTTACTGTTAAAAGTTTTAGGCCAGAGAGCTAGGAATCAGCCCAGTGGCAAGGAATTAAGAATCACGTCTTCCCATGCAAAATCTTTATTTCATATGACCTTAAGGAATGCAAAAGCTTGGGACTCTTCAACTTCTAAAGGAATCCACAAATTTTCACCAGAATCCTCAGGATGGGCATTCTCCAATGCTCACTTCAGAAGTGGCCCCAAAGGAAGACACTTCCAGATCAGCAACAACAACCGTGGACGAGGGAGTTAATCCCAGAAAGCAGAATCAGGACTGCTGATGGGCTGAGCAACGCTGAATCCAGCTTGAGTCTCTCACAGCTCCTGTCAGGGAATCTGGAGATTTTGGGGCCTGCTGTGTGTGTCCCTTCCTCCCCTCACTTACGTGAGTATGTCCTTTGGATGTAGTTGTTCTGTTCATGCTTTACCACTGTATATGGAGTGGTCGTAGAGAAATGAGCTTTTATTATTAGATCTCTAGAATAAATTGTCACATCTGAGGCTATTGGAGGGGACTGCACCCAAAGACCATGAGCTGGGGACTGTCTTCTTGAAGGGAGAATGCGTTTCAAGTGTGGGAGGAAGGGTCCGCATTAGTATCTGTGTGGCAGAAGGAGAAGCTGATGATACGGATGCCAAACTTCTTCCATCCTGTTCTGCCCTTACTCTAGACCTGAGTAGGTGTTGTGCCTGGAGTCATGACAATGTTCTTAAGCTGTGCTTTCCAACGCTGACCACACGTGGCCATTGAACACTTGGAGTGTGGCTAAGGGGAATGTTTAATTTTATTTAATTTTAATTAAATGTGACTAGTGGCTATAGTATTAGCACAGTTTTATAGTAATGGATTTTTTTTAACTGGGCACATGGTTACTCAGTGAAAGACTACTATTTTTTTGTTTGTTTGTTTGTTTTTGTGAGGAAGATTAGCCCTGAGCTAACTGCTGCCAATCCTCCTCTTTTTGTTGAGGAAGACTGGCCCTGAGCTCACATCTGTGCCCATCTTCCTCCACTTTATATGTGGGATGCCTACCACAGCATGGTGTGCCAAGTAGTGCCATGTCCGCACCTGGGATCCAAACTGGTGAATGCCGGGCTGCCAAAGCAGAACATGTGCATTTAACCACTGCAGCACTGGGCCGGCCTCAAGACTACTATTTTAAGATACCCTTGTGCTAGGTTTGGCTGTGGCCAAGTGGAGTAAGATTTGCTAAAAAGATGTAAAAACAAAAAACAAATCAAAAAAACCCAATGTATTCAACTTCCAGATAGCACCCTTTAAAGGAGGGTGTATTCTTTCTTCTTCTTTCCTTTCCCTCTTTGTAACGGGTTGGGATGTAGACAACTGAGTCATTGTAAGTCATGTAGACAAATGAGGGTGTCACTGTGGGGAGGTCAAACAAGATACAAAGACCTCTGTGCAGAAGCAGATTTGGGCTTGTTTAAACCACCCGTGTTTTGGAGTTTCGATATCAATAACATGCTTCCTTTTCCTTTTCTTTTCTTTTTGTTTAATCGATTCTTCTTAGGATTTGCTGTTATTCCTAAGTCTAAGGTTCATGTATTTCCTTAAGTCTAGAAATTTCTCAGCCATTTCTTTTTCTAATATTCTACCTCCTTTATTTTCTTCGGTCTGAAAATGAAGTGAAATATACGGTAAGTCTTTTATTTCCATCCCATCCTTCTTAGCTTCTCCAACATATTTTCCAGCTCTGTGACACATCCTGAGCTTCATCTTCAGTTTTCTAATTTATCTATGCATTATTTGACATTGAGATCTTAATTTCAGTGTTTATACCTCGAGTATGTCTGTTTGGTTGTCTTTCAAATTAGCTTGTTCTCTTGTTTTTACAACATAATCTTTCTTCTATGACTTCTAAATAGCCTCTTTTATCCTTTAAACATTACAAACATGGTTATTTTGTGTTCCATGCTAGAAGAGTTCTACACGACTGAAGTCAATGGAAAGTTTAGTTCTGTGGCTTTTTCCCTTGTTGTCTTTTATGAGGCCTTATTCTCCGTGTATTTTGTAATTTTGAATCGTGAACTTATGATTGGTAGAGCTTTTTCCAAAGTCGTTCAGAGGCACCTGGCTCCAGGGTGAACACCCTTCTGTGCTGATACCCTTTCACTCTGTCAGGGTCTGTGGAAGAGGGTCAAGCCAGGTCCGTTTCCCAATTTGAGGTTTCCCTGGACTGTCATTGGGACAAATTCAAGTGAGCCTCAAAGATGGACTCTCCCTCCCTGAATCTCTTTTCATGTACATGGTACTTGGTTACCAAGATCTGCGAAGACTCAGGTTTACCTGCAGCCTCAGCCTCATCATACCTCTGTGGTCCCACCTTCTCTTCTCAAGGATTTCTCTTTTGCACGAGCTCACTTGTGTGTATATACTGATCCTCTACGACATCCAGCATTTGAGGTATTTTACCCCGGCGGACTTTTTTAGCAACATGCTTTGGAGTGGAAATAACATTTTCTGATGAAATCTAAGATAAAAATTAGCTTTGGCTTACATATATTCAATTTAGTCGTGTTTTTTTCCATCTCAATGATTTGTGTATGTATATATCTGTATTCACATGTGTAAACTTTAATTAGTAAGAATCTAAATATCCACATCGAATATGTTATATGTATCTTAGAACTTTCCTACTTTTTTCAATACTTGTCAAAACAGCAAGTTTTGACGCTTTTTCTTTTTCTTTATAGATTCATAGGTTTATTTGCTCATTCACTAAGGTCATTCTATGTTCCATGCAGGCTAATTGCACAGGGAACTCCTAGCAGGTTAAATAAGGCAATTCAAGTTTTTGTTTTGTTAAATAAAATTTGAGCTGCTTACTTTAAAGGAAATTTCCATGGATCAAAAAAATGTCATGTAAACTCACATTCATTAAGTAAAATATAGCAGAGTTTCAAAATGTATTTTAAAATTTGTGGATTTTTAGTACAACTATTTGTTCTAATTTAAGTGAGCACTTATCGACATTAAGAGTTAGTATGGCATCATATTCCCCTGACTCGGGTTTCGTGTAAATAGGTTATAAAATGTGCTTGGAAATTTACAGCAAATGGAGTCTGGGTGTTGACAAAGCTGAGCATCAGTTGTACATGTGATATGAAAACGACTCATTAAATATTAATTCCGCCAAGTACTCTTTCTGTATATAGGCAGCAAAGTTTTTAACCTTTTCTGTATGGTCCCAGAGTCAGACAGGATTTTGCAACATGGGGCATTTTTTGCAAATGATATAACATGGATAAGTGCTACAAGGTAAACGCACAGGTTGGCATACTACAAAACCCACAGTGGCTCCCAGGGCCAGCCGCATGCTCTACTCTGGACAGACAGCTTCTGACATGAAGTCCTTCTTGGCACAGCGTGTGCAGCCATGTGACATGCACCGAAATGCTGTTCCCCAGGTGGCTTCAGGTGACAAAACCAATTCTTGCTTTGGCCTTTCCTGTTCTGTGTTTATTTTTTTAAGTCCCTTTTGGTCACTTTAGATCTTTTGACTGGCACTCTCTCAATGTGAATATGAAATAACATCTCACGTGATATTCCTACATGCTGCTAAACACCCATGTGAATCTCTATCGTGTATCCTGTTGTCTCCATTGTTGTTCCACACTTTGACCCACAGACGAAAGCCTTATGATCGTTTTACTTCAGCAGCTGAACAACTTTAGCATACATTTGATATTCTTATGACTTTCTGCACATTTGTGAATTAAATTTGCATTTGTCTGCACCTGTATACTGAACAAATTACAGATTAAAGATGAAACAAAACACTTGGTGCAGGGTGCAGGCTGCGGTAGGGTATCGTAGGCGTTGCGTTGCATCACAGGGAAAAACAAAAGCTTGGTCCACAGATGGTGAACTGCAGGAGACAACACTGCTTTCCAGTTCTCCACAGGCTTCGCTGCTGAACAACAAGTAAACAAAGGTACTAGAATAGTGCATAAAATGAGATCATCGTCTACACTCAGACAGGCAGGGACACCTCACAGACCTCTGGTGCTGGGTTCTCATGGCTAATCCTTGGCAGAGGCGGCTACAGGATGACTCTCTGTGGCGTGTGATGTCAAATTCTGCTGAGATAAAATATATAATAGCACACAACACAATTCTGTGGTACTTTGAGCCGGGACTGGTTCAGGGTTTTATTTCCTTCCAAAGGAGTATCAGCAGATATTGTATCAACACACCCATGCTGCTGCTGTGAACGAATAGTCTTCAAAGAGTAGAAACGAACAAGCTTTATACTTCCAAACTAATTCTAAGAAGAGATCTAATGAGATTTGATATCCAATATATGTTAAGAAACCTGGGATATTTAGTTGAAAATTGAGTAAGTTCAATGTAAATTTAGCTAATTTTATGGGAGCATTACCTATAAAGCCCAACTTTGAACTTCAGGAACACTGACGTCGAGATTTTTAGTGTAATCTCTTACAAAATATATATGATGCCGATTGCAGATGAACCGATGTGATTCACTTTTATTTATTTATTTTTTTCCTAGTAGAGCTCTTCTTATGAGAGGAGGATTATTGTCAACTGGGAATAAGAGGCTTCAAAAACGGACACACATGTATTAAGTTCTGGCTGCATCTCCTGCTGGTGGTAGCTGTGGCATGTCCTTTCTCTAGCCTGTTTCCTCATCAGTAAATAGAACCAGGGATAACTACCTCAGAAAGTTTCTAGGAAGATTAAACAGTGTGACATCCATTGGCACTCAATGGGCATTACCTTATAGAGAGGACCACATAACACTTCCATATTCAAGCGTCTGTTAACTGTTTTGTGATAGCGTGAAAAACGAATAATCACTCTCCTAGGCATTTATTTCTGATTCTTTATTTTGCTGTGTCCTATAGGAAGCATGGCTACAAGAAAGTGTATGAATTCTTCTGACATTTTTTCCAGAATGCTTTGTTTCGTGTTATCTCCATTGTTGTCCTTGTAATTAGTTTACAGTGTATAAAATGTGACAGCCTTATCGGAGATAACAGAAGGACTAAATTTGAAAAAAACATTATTTATTTATTATTGTAAATCTTGCTAATGGTTATCAAATTTCCATAGGGAATGTCAAACTCTTTTCTTTCCTTTTGTGATATATACCACATATTGGCTTCTGATATAGATAAGAAAATAAAATCCACACATAACAAACTGTCTTACCTTGATTGAAACATTTGAAGGAGTTCTATATCTAACTCTGTATAGACAGCTTAATTTTGACGTTTAAGTGGCTTAGGAACTTTTTCAGTAGAGTGATAATGTGCTTCATGAGTCACACATGTAGCTAAATCCTGAGGAATATGCAATAATAATCCTACAAATGGTATGAAAATCTTTCCAGAGTAGCACAAATCATTTAGCTATTAACCCAATATTATTAACAAAATTCTTTGGAGAAATGGTATTTATGTGTGATGGTTAATTTTACATGTCGACTTGACTGGACCACCTGTTGCCCAGATATTTGTTCATACATTATTCTGGGTATTTCTGTGAGGCTGCTCTGGATAAGATTTAAATTGGTAGGCTGAATAAAGCAGATTGCCCTCCATGATTCAGAAGGGCCTCATCTAATCAGTTGAAGGCCTGACTGGAACAAAAGGCTAATCCTCCCCCAAATAAGGGAGAATTCCCCTTCCTAATGGCCTTTGAACTTCCTGCCTCTACAGTGGCTGGCTGACCTTTAGATTCAAACTGGAACATTTGCTCTGAAAATCGTGGACTTTCTAGCCTCTGTAATCATGTGTGAGCCAATTTTTATAACAAATCAATCTCTCTCCATAGATATAGAGATATAGCATATATGATTTCTGATGAGAAACCCACTAATTCTTATTCTTGTTCATCTATTTATAAAGTGTACAAAAGATTTATTATAAATAATATATAAAGAGATTTTATGTATACACAAATTGCTAGGTTTAGTGCATTTAGACACCTCAAAAATTTATGAAATACGTTGATTCAGTAATGAATGGTTTCTAGATGATCAGAATTAATCATGTATAAGTGAAAATATGTGATTTTTTTGCAATGGAAAAAATATTTGTCTTTTTTGAGAAGATATAAACTATGCAAAATAGAAATTCTCAGGGCAGTCTGAATATGGTGGTTCATTTCCATTTGTTTCATTATATATCCCTAGAATATCACTGTTTATGTGTATTCTTAATTCCATGAAATCAAGTCACTTTTCATGGGTTGGAAAAAGTGGACAACAAATAGTAAGGTCACACCACAATCACCATCACTGAATTTGAAATTATGGACGTTGTTATTCACCTCATGTAGCTGGACTGGGTTTCCTTTTTCAAATAATTTCCCACTAAGTATGAAAGAGAAAGTAGTCTTCCGTCTTGTGGGAGACAAATCTAGGACCTGTCTGACAGGCTTGTGTCGTTATGTTAGGATTTCTTTCCTTCTTTTTTCTTCTGTTCTTGTACTCTCTTTGTGCATCTTAATGGAGCATTTTATATGATTCAACTTTATCTCCTATCTTAGGATATCAATTATGCTGCTTTTAAAAATTTAGTCATTGCTTTAGATTTTACAACATACATTTACAGCTAATCCACTTGCAGATAACTCTGTGCTGCTTCACGGGGCGTACAGCGAGCATGTAACACGTCCCAGTTCCTCTCTCGCATTCCTTATAAGATGGCTGCCATCCATTCCTTTATGCATTTACTTTAATCACCCAATACAGTGTTAGTATTATCATTATTTGGACATTATCTGTTAGGTCAATTAAGAAAAAAATGATTTTATTTTACCTCCATTTATTCCTTCTTTGACACGCGTGTTTCTGCAGATCTGAGTTTCTGATCTATATTATTTTTCTTCTCCCTGAGGAACTTCTTTTAACATTTCTTTCAAGTCGGGTCTATTGGCAAGGAATTCCCTCATTTTTTGTTTCTTTGAGAAAGTCCGTATTTTCTTTCACTTTTGAAGGATAATTTACTGGATATAGAATTCTAGATCGGCTTTCTTTCATCATTTTAATTATTTTACTCTATTCTCTTCTTGCTTGCATGATTGATGATAAGAAATCCTTTTTCCTCTGTATATAAAGTGATTATTTTTCTCCAGCTTCTTTCAAGATTTTCTTCTTGTCTTTTATTTTCTTCATTTTGAGTAGGATATGCCTCAGTGAAGATATTTTGATATGTATCTTCTGTGTTCACTGAGCTTTGTGGGTTTGTGGTTTGGTGTCTGTCATGAATTTTGAAAAATTCTCAGCCATTATTACTTGAAATATTTCTTCTACTTCCTTCTGTAGTCTTCTCGTTCTGATATTTCAATTCTGTGTATGTTACACCTCTTTGAAATTATAACACGGGTCTTTTATATTCTGTTTTGTTTTTTACATTCTTTTTTCAATTTTCATTTCCATTTAAGTTTTGTTGACCTATCTTCAAGCAGTTTTTTTCCTCAGCTGTGTCTGGTTTACTGATGAGCCCATCAATGCCATTCTTCATTTCTGATAGCTTTAGATTTAGCATTTCTTTTTCATTGTTTCTTAGAATTTCCATCTCTTTGCTTATATTACCCATTTGTTCTTGCGTGTTTCTTACTTTTTCAGTCAGAGTTCTTAAAAATGTAGTCATAGTTATTTAAAATTCCCTGATAATTCCATATCTGTGTCTCATTCTAATGCTTACTTTACCTCTTCGGATTGTGGGTTATTTTGCCTTTTAGCATGCCTTGCGATTTTTTTGTTGAAAGCTGGGCATGATATATCAGGTAATAGGAAATGTGGCAAACAGGCCTTCAGTGTGTAGTTTTACATTAATCTGACCAGGCGCTGGGCCTGCGTAGTGTTTGCTGGAGATTCAGTCCTCAGTTTTCTCTCGTGTCCTTAGATTTTTCTCCCCTCTTGTCTTTAAGTTTCCCTAAAAGCTCCTTCTTAAGTGGAAGTGCACTTGCAAGCCTGTCAGCTGTAACCCACTGTCATGCTGGAGCCCGTGATGTTGTGACAGGTGGACGAGATCTCTGATTCCATGATTGAATTTCAGTCCTTCAGCGGCCCTGTCCCTGGACTGCGACCTTCGAGACAGCTTCTTAGCTTTTCTTCCTCTCTTAGATGAGACAGAAAGGGGAGAGAGAAACCAAGTTGGATGATTTCCCTTCCCTGTTTTGGATAGAACCGTGTTAAGGTCTTCTCCCCTGAGTAGGCCTTTGCTTTGGAGCACATTCTGGGATTATTTGTAAAAAATTACTTTTCCCCTCCCTCTTCCAAAACAAGAGGATTTCTCTTGACTTTCCACATTGGGAACCTGGTGGGCTTTCCTGGAGGCAAATCCTGTGAAAGCAAGGGGGCCCCCTAAAACTGCAGCCCCCCCAGTTTCTCCCTCTTGAGCTGATCCACACGTGGCCTCGAGCAATTCGTCCAAGTTAATTGTGTGAACGTGGCACCTGTTTACAGCTCCCGCAGCTTCTGCCCCAGATCAGCTGCTGACCTTGACTCACTGCCTTCACCTGCCTTGTCACCACAATTCTCCGATGGGTCTGAGAAAAGTCACTGGTTTCCAGTTTGCCCAGCTTTTATCTTCTTAGGACACAAGTGATGACTCCCAAGCTCTTTACACGTCAGAGCTGAGACTGAAGCTCTGTGTTGCCATTTCTGAATTCTTTATTTGTTTATTATTAGTATGGCTATAAAATTTATTGTCCTAATCAGGATGTATCTAAAACTGAGAAATGCATCTCTTAATGCCAATATCAAACGACAGGCATAAATGGGTCTTGGCAAACAGACATAGAGTCATCTCATATTTTATCTCAATTCTTTCATATTTGAGATTACCTGTCTGGTTTTTTTTATATATGAGTGACAATTTTGTTGATCACACGCCGTGACATTCAGAAATTTTTGTACAAGGATTGACTTTATTTTTGACATTGAATTTTGGATACTGAAAAGTCTGACTTTGAACTGATTTTTTCCCTCTGAGTAGGTGACTTAGCTTTTCACAGGATTCCTTAATTACATGTGAGGTTTGGTAGCTGTTTCAAGATATGGGTAGTAGTGAATCATTTTGCTTCAGTTTTTCTTGAGACACCAGTGCTTTTAATCTGTAGCATCAGTTATTTATTTACATGTGTTTATATATGTGTTTAAATGATATTTTTCATCTTTCTGTTTGTTTTTGGTTGCTTTGTTTTTGTTTCTCAAGAATATAAACTATACTTATTTGGATCTCCTTTTTGTCCTATATCTAACATCATTTTTCTCATCCCCTTTATCTCTTGCTTAAATTCCATTCTGTTTTGTCAAACTTTTTAAAAGACTGTCTGAATGCCTTTGGTGATATTGCTTTTATCTTGACTTTACTGATGATTTTAGTTTTCTTTCTAGTTATTTTCTCTGTCAGATCACAGCTAATATTCTTATTTTATCATTTCCTCTTTAATATCCTGCACTGTGACTTTGAAAAGAGATTTTTTCACAAATCTGTTCTCATTAATTTCTTTGAGCGTATGGAGAACTATATGTCTGAAGATTTTGGAGAGTTAAATCCACTACTAATGTTTATAAATCAGTTGAGACTTATTTTGGGGTTGGAGTAATGCTGGTCCCTTTCGGGCCATCATTTCTCTTTAATGGGCAGGTCCGTCCAAGCCAACACTTTGCAGAAGATTTGAGAACGGGATTCAGGCTGAGGCACGAGTTGGAAGCTTTAGTTGGCAGCTCTTTTCTCTGACAACACCGCCACAGGTGTGTCAAATCCTCCATTGTCCAGACTCAGCCCCAGTGGGGCAGTAAGAGATTGGTGTGGCTCACGGGCAGCCAGTCCTTAATCTACACGTGCAGACTTGTTCCCTGTGCTTCTCGGCTGTCTCTGGTCGGCACTGACGAGCAGGTGGCAGGTCTCCCTTGCTCTCCTTCACTTCTTGCTGTGTTGAATGGAGGCCGTAGAAGGGTGTTCTTGCCTGGCTTTTTTCATAGCATTTGGATCAAAGGTATGTATGCTGAGCCTTTCAAGCCTGAGCTTAGAAAACTCTGCCTCCTGCCTGAGGCCAGGAAGGCATGTATCAGTTCTCTATAAACATCCTGATTTTGACACAAATTTTATTTTATTTGGCAGATATTGTTTATTGACTGGAATTAGCAGTTGATGGTGTTTTCTTCTCTATTTTTGTTGTTTTGGGTTGTTATCAGTGAGTACTAAGGGAGGGGAACAAAATAAAAATACCTCTGCCACGTTCAAAGCATCAAGGGAAAGCTTGACAAAGGACTTTTAACATCCTGTAACGTATTTCAGTCCATACCCTGAATTAGTGAATGATTAAGTAAAAATAGTGAACTAGGCAAGTTTGTTAGCTTCCTGTTTCAACCAGATTGCTCTGGCCTCTGCTCCAAAGTCACTCAGTTCTTCTTCACAGAGGCAAACTAGAGATGAAGTCTTTATGTACCATCAGAGTGCACTTATAAGAATATAATACTACAAAAATATTAATAAGTTAATAGGTAAAGGGAGTATTTATATGTTGAGAATATTAAGTACAAAAACCTACTCTAAGAATGCGTGTAGATACAGCAGGGTAGGGGTAATAGGAATAAAAGATATGTACATCCCTGTACCAGGACATCTAGATACAGTCTTTTATAGTATATTTTTTGTACTTGATAGACTTGGACAGCATTTCATAGAAATATATTACTTTTATCTGCTCTCTAATACTCCACTAAATACATACAGAGTAAGTTACTGAGTCCATGCCTTACTGCTATAAATTTAGCTCATTTTTAATATCCCGATATTATCAATCTGCTTTTTTGAATACTCCTGTTTATAAGTAATTCTGCATGCAAGTTTCTATAGGATAAGTTTTATAACCTCACCACAGACGTGTTGTCAAAGTTATTTTAAAAAACCTTATATTCCTAGCTATAAAAACTATTCTAGAACTTTGTGAAATGTGAGGCAAATACTTTAGGGATTAGGGAAATGAAAAAACAGAGAGGAGAAATAATCCATTGATGTGGCCTACTTCACACTTAAAGTGTGAAAATAAAAGTTGCATCTAATTCCAAGGACACTAGAAAAATTATTAAAGGCTGCTTTTCAATTCATGTCACGGATATTGCCACTTTCAAGACACTTTTGAGTCATTTGCAACAAACTCAGAAATGCCGTATGTGATTAGGACACAGTCATAGAGTGACTTAAGTTCATTTAGTAAGTGAAAAAAACAGCTCAGGGCTTTCTGCTTAGTCGTCTCAGGTGAACTGGGGTAGTTAAGCAGGTCTCCACAAATGTCAGGCAGGTCATAGACAGCTCCCATCAGAAGACTCAATCCTCACGTCTATCCATTTTTTAAAACATTTCTCATTTATGACAGTCACAGGAAAGTCTGAGCTAGAGTTGCTGGCAAGTTTAATTGACTGAAATTGTTCCCCGGCAAAAAGAGAAATGTAAAATTGTTCAAGAAAAATAGCGAGGTGTGACAGTCTTTTGAACATAATTCAAATGTGGGTAACAATGCCTCAGAAGGTTAGGAAATTGGGCACACCCTGTAAGTATTTTTTTTCACAGTGGTTGGGGATTGAAGTGAAATTTAAACTGGATAGTTCTTAGAGGCAGCTGCCAACCTGTAGTTGGTGGGAAGCCGTTTGCTACATGAAGAAGGGAGCCCGCAGCACAGAGGGGTGACGCTGCTGGTGGAGGTTGTTGGAAAGCTCATGTGAGGAGCCTACAGAGCAGATCCAGGAGCCCTGCAGTCCTCCCAATGCCCTAAATATAACCTTTTATTTCCAAACGAGGTTAAACTATGGTAAGCCGGAAAGAATCACTCATACAGTTAGAAGAAAATCTCCCTTATCGAGGACTACCATGTGGAAGGAAACACTTTAGAAACTTTTCTATCTGGATAACCCTCTAAAAAAATCTGAGACAGCTACTGTTATCTCCGTTATATGAGGATGAAACTGAGGTTTCTCTGCCCAAGAATAAACTGCAACAAATCCAAACTCAAACCCAGTGCTCGGACCTCAGCCATCGCAAACTGCATTCATTTAACGTGGATTAAATGCCTCTCACTAATAATACAAACGATGACAAACGCACATTTTAGAGCAGTAGGCAAACACACAATTCATTTTTTTATTGAGATATAATTGCCATATTAGTTTCAAGTGTTCGGCATCATGATGTGATTTTTTCATATATTCTAAATGATCACAATAAGTCTATTTAACATCCATCACCGTGTATAGTTACAAAACATTTTTTTCCCTGTGATGAGAACTTTTAAGATCTATCCTCTAACCAGCTTTCAAATAAACAACACAGTGCTGCCAACGACAGTCACCATGCAGGATGTTGCATCCCCACGACTTATTATCTTACAGCTGGAAGTTTGTACTTCTTTACCCCCTTCATCCATTTTGCCCACTCCACCCCCAACCCCGCACACCTGCCTCTGGACACCACTAATCAGTTTTCTGTGTCCATGAGCTTGTTTTTTGTTGTTGCTGTTATTATTTTTTAGATTCCACATACAAGTGAGGTCATACTGTACTTGTCTCTCTCTGACTTTTTACTTGGTGTAATACCCACGAGGCCCATCCATGGTACTGCAAATGACAAGAGTTCATCATTTTTATGGCTGAGCAGTATTCCATTGTATATACACCACGTCTTCTTGATCCATTCTTCTATCAGTGGACTCACAGGTTGCTTCCATATGTTGGCTATTGTAAAAAATAATTCTGCAGTGAACATAAGGGTGCCTACGTCTATTTGAGCTGGGTTTTTTTGTTTTCTTCAGATAAATGTCCAGGAGTGAAATTGCTAGATCGTATGGTAGTTCTATTTCTAATTATTTGAGGAACCTCCATAATTTTTCCCATAGCAGCTGTACCAGTTTACATTCCCACCAACAGTGCACAAGTGTTCCCTTCTCTCACATCCTCGCCAACATTTGTTATCATTTGTCTTTTTGGTAATAGCCATTCTGATAACTGTGAGGTGATGTCTCATTGTGGTTTTGATTTGCATTTCCCTGATGGTTAGTGATGTTGAGCACCTTTCTATGTACCTGTTGGCCATCTGTGTGTCTTCTTTGGAAAAATGTCTGTTTAGTTCCTTCATCTATTCTTTAACTGGATTATTTGTTTGTATGTTATTTGCTATTGAGTTGTATAAGTTCTCTGTATATTTTGGATATTAACCCCTTAACAGATATATTATTTGTAAATATTTTCTCCTATTCAGTAGGTTGCCTTTTCATTTTATTGATGGTTTCCTTTTCTATTGCAGAAGATTTTTAGTTTGATGAAGTCCCACTTGTTTAGTTTTGCCTTTGCTTTCAGTGTCAATCCAAAAACTCATCACCAAGACTGATGTCAAGGAGCTTACCACTATGTTTCCTCTGGGAATTTTATGGTTTCAGGTCTTACATTCAAGTCTTTAATCCATTTTGAATTGATTTCTGTGTGTGGTGTAAGGTAGTGGTCCAGTTTCATTCTTTTGCATGTGGCTGTCCAGTTTTCCTACCACCATTTATAAGTTAATTGACTGCATATGCCTGTTTTTATTCCAATACGATACAGTTTTGATTGCATAGCTTTGTGATGTAGTTTGAAGTCAGGGAACATGATGCCCCTAGCTTTGTTCTTCTGTCTCAATGTTGCTTTGGCTATTCAGGATCTTTTGTGGTTCCATAGAAATTTGAGGGTTGTTGTTTCTATTTCTGCAGAAAATCCCATTGGAATTTTGATACAGATGGCATTGAATCTGTAGACTGCTCTGGATATTATGCACAATTTGACAATATTATTTCTTCCAATACACAATCATGGACAATCTTTCCATTTATTTGTATCTTCAATTTCTTTCATGAAGGTCTTATGGATTTCAATGCACAGGTCTTTCACCTCCTTGGTTTATTTCTGGGCATCTTATTCTTTTTGATGCAAATGCAAATGAGATTGCTCTCTTAATTTCTCTTTCTGGTAGTCCATTATTAGTGTATAGAAACACAATAGATTTTTGCATATTGATTTTGTATCCTGCAAATTTACTTAATTCATTGATTAGTTCTGCCTTTTAGTGGAGTCTTTAGGTTTTTAGATATCATATCATGTCACCTGCAAACAGTGACAGTTTTATTTCTTCCTTTCATCCCATTCCCATCTGGCCTGAAAAGTTTCTGCTGAAAAATCTGGTGATAGTCTTATGGGGTTTTCCTAGCACAAAATAAGTTGCTTTTCTCTTGCTGCTCCTTTTCTTTAACTTTTGACACTTTAATTCTGATGTGCTTTGCTGTGGTGTTGGTTTCTATGCATAACATAAAACAGCCACCTCTACCAGCCCTGAAAGGGTGGCCTTGTGTAGGAGATGAACCCTATTGTTCAACCTTGCCCTAGCTCTTGGTTGTCTCTCAAACTTTTGTGATTGTCTAAGCACCTACTTTACTCTTGGTGGCTCCCAGGAGTTGAGCATGTGCCAAGAGCTGTCAGCGTCCCCAGAGGGAAGAGCTCAGTCAGCTCCTAGGTTCAGTCTGATTGGAAGCCAGACCCTCAGGCAGCAGGTTTTAAATTATGCAAATATATACAGTCCTGTGGGACCCATATGCCCCACTGGCCACCAAGTGTCCCTGGGAAACAGTCAAAAAACCCAGGGCTCCAGATGAGGGTACCAGCTCCTTTCTGAGAGATAACAGTGAGCAATAGTGAGGCGGCGGGAGAGCTCGAAGACAGCATCCACCATCCTCATTCCCTGAGATCACCTCAGCAGGCTGCTGGGTGTGTGTTACATTAGATCCTGTCCCTCGGGCTAATGCTCTAAGATGAGCAGACACGCCTCTTTCACAGAGAGTCTGGATGTTTTCCAAGCAGCTGCCCTGCACTGGGCCCTCGGGTGGATGAGGGTGAGCACAGGGCTGTTTATGATCCCTTTCTCAGTTTGCTGTAGTCTTGTGGGTCTCATGGACATGAACCCCTTTGGCTTTACAAGCTAGATGTTCTGAGGGCTCCTCTCTCCATTGCAGATCTTAAAAGTTGGAGAGCCCAATGTGGAGATAAAACCCTTCTATCCTTAGGGAGAAACTCGGAGTTTTGTGTTGATACAAAATCTCTTAATCTCAAGTTCGTGTGTCTGATGTCCAATAAGCTGATCACTGAGACATGGGTGCTTGGGGATGGAGAAAGTTTTATTCAAATTGGCCAAAACAAGGAGGCGGAAGGATGGGTTCTCTCAAATCCACCTTAACAAGAGCAGAAAGCAGGGGATTTTATAGAGCTGGGGGCTTGACAGGAGGATTTTCAGAGAAAGAAAGGGGAATCCTGTTTCTTTCATCCCGATAAGTCCTCAGGCAACCAGACTTCTGGGCATCAATGGCAGCAGGGGGCGGGTTATCTGGTTAATCTAACTTCCTTAAAGGCATTCTTTTCTTCTGCAAAACAAGCTCGTAAATCCTTGTGACCCTTGAGTCACCCCTCACATTAAACAAGAAAACAGCAAATTGACAAGATGAACTTCTTTTCATCTGAGTCTGAGTTGGGAACAAGGTCAAAGGGTAATCATGTTCTTATTGAGTATTTACAGTAATCCTCTGGTACTGGCTTCAGGGTCCCCTCCCTATTGTGGTTCACAGGGAGATTGTGTCTTGGCCTCTCCCACCTGCATTGATGTTGCGTTTACTCTTTCACCCAATATGTAGGAATTGTCCAGCCCACTTTTTGGGTTTTTTTTTTAAGAGGAAATTGTTTCAAATGTAGCTGTAGATCTGTGTGCCTGCTGGAGGAAGTGAGTTTAGGATCTACCTATGTGACCATCTTTAACTGGCCCCCTCACAAGTCATTTTTTTATCCTTATTTTTGTAGTTTCAATTGTCTTAAGCCAAGGTCAGAATTTATAATAATTTTAGATCCTTAAAATGTAGAGAATTTACTAAGTAGTATTTATTACTATTCAATATTAGTAAATGTTTCTTTTGTGTAATACGTTGTCCTTGGAGGCTATAAAATTGTATAGTGTGTATCAATATAAATGATTGTCAGTTCAAAGTATAATTTAATGCCAGATAGGGAAACTGATCTGGAGTTACCACCATCCGATGTCTGATGAGAGTTTTATTGATCACACTCAGTTTTCTGGCTGCATGCCACTCAGATGAAAAGAAGTTAATCTTGTCCATTAGCTCATTGAGCAAATGCTAGTGGCTGAGACGTCTTGCCCGCCTTACTGTAGAGGAACTCCTCCACGGTGGGGCCCTCTGGTGATTATTCATGTGGCACATAGTATTCTCACATTCGGGACTTTAGAGGTTCATTCACATAACTGCCCCAAACCTTCTTGGTACCAGTTTTCTGAACTTTGCCTTCAAAGGCTCTCACTACTGGCTGAGCTATTAGCCTCTGCTCATGGATGCCAATTGATTCACGGCTTACTGCCTTTGTCCTTTCCGGCAAAGTAGACGATTGGATACAAAATTTGAAAGTTGGAGGTTTCTTATTCCCTGATGACCTCAGGGCCTCAAATGAGTAAGTCATTTTAAATGACACAACAGTACCATTTATGACAGGTGTGAGCCAATCATATAGGAAGATGTATAAATCTGCCTTAACTGGTCCATAAGGATTTCCTATGACGGATGGCTGAAGAAGAGGTGGCAGGCAGCAGACTTAGGTGCATCGGGAGCGTGAGCCAGTAGCTTTAGCAACTTAATTGAGTCTGCTGTAGCTACTCTAATCCATCTCATATATATTCTTCCACTAGATGCTGAAATCCTGCTGGTACACCCAAAAATAAACATGGATAGATCAGACTTTGGGGTGGTTTTTTTTTTTTTTTTTTGGTGAGAAGATTGGCTCTGAGCTAACATCTGTTGCCAATCTTCCCCTTTTTGCTTGAGGAAGATTTTTGCTGAGCTAACATCTGTGCCAATCTCTATTTTGTATGTGGGATGACGATACAGCATGGCTTGATGAGTGGTGCCAAGTGCACACCTGGGATCTGAACCCATGACCCCCAGGCTACCAAAGCAGAGCATGCGAACTCAACCAGGCTGGTCCCTAGAATTCATTTTTTAAGTAGAAGCTCAGGGATTTTGGTCACATGGAATACTGGGTGGGTTTTTCAGGTTCTATCACTACCCAGCAGCAAACCAGGAATAGTTTTTAACATGAGAAATTTGCCAGAAAGGACAATTTTTTGCTTTAAAGTAGCAAAGTTGTGATTCTTCTATAGGCCCTTAAACAAGCTCCATAGAGCATCCTGATCTGCCACAGACTCAACAAGTACCATTCCATCACCTGGGTCTTAAAGGCAGAGACAGAACTTTTTGCATAGCGGGCTGAACCAGGTAAAAAATCTCAGGCTCTGGGTCAGACTCAAAGATGATAGATGATAAATAATAAATAAACAGACCTCATCAACACACCAAATATACAAGGCCTCCTGCGAATTAGCTGTGCTTTACTGGAAGCGGCTATGAGTGACAACAACTGGCTTTTCACTTTGAAGAGAATACACAGCATGCTCCAGGCAGCTGGAATCCCGAAACACTTCAGTGAGGGAGCACCCCTGATGCTGTGAGTCTCATGGCCCCGCTCTGGTATGCACACTTCATACTGTGTAGGGTATCTACCATTTCCTGCTGTACAAGGATATCTGCATGGGGTAATCACTGCTGTGAATCAGGGGGCTGTTGTTTGACACAGAGCTGAAGAATTTATGTGATCCTAATTCAAAGTGGTCAGGTGAAATAATGTATGCAGCTAATTTTTATAAAGGTAAAAAATAAATAAACAACCAGTTGCTGGCCAGTTTCTTAGTAATATGCCAGGTAGCAGAAGCAGTATAACTCTATCCAGTAGAACCCACGTAAAGAATCATAGTTACAATGGTGCATGCTTCCTGACTGAGTTTACTTTTTTGCAAAATTTTATAATTAACACCAAATCAAGTATTTATTAAAATAATTAAAGATGAGCTAGTGCAAAGGCAACAACTTAAGTTGTTCTCATTGGAGGAAAGACCATTGAAGTCAACGTGGTAAAGTGGCTCACTAATGTATTTTGCTGGAATTTTTGGGCAGTCTCACTTGGCGATTCAAAATTTACGTTTTCTCATTAACTGATAGATTTGCACTTAACAACAAAATATGAATCCTCTCAATCAACTCAATTCCAACCCCTTAATTTTGAGGTTTATGACATTCTAGAGACTACAAACTGAAATTCCTGGACCTCCTTACAGTTCGTGTTCTGCATGTATCCAAGCTCTTGCAGGCTGATAGTCCTTGAGATGTAAAGGGTGGAAGTGAGACAGAGCTTTCATTGTTTCCACTTTCAAGCGTTGTCATGGGTGCATGCAATATTTCACTGGCCGTGGGAATGGGGGATCCAGTGTTCAATCCCTAGATTAGTGTGCATTAGATGTAAATTTTATTGGCGATACCAAGACTGAGATATTGGGATCCTGAGTAAACTACGGTTGGGTTTTCTCCTTTTTCTTTTTTTGCAGGGAAAGATTCACCCTGAGCTAACATTTGTTGCCAATCTTCCTCCTTCTTTTCTCCCCAAAGTCCCTCAGTACATGGTTAAATATCCTAGTTGTAAGTCCTTCTAGTTCTTCTATGTGAGCCACCACCACAGTATGGCTATTGACAGATGAGTGGTGTGGTTCCGCGACCAGGCATTGAACCTGGGCCACTGAAGTGGTGAGAGTGAGGAACTTTAACCACTAGGCAATCAGGTGTGGCCCTATCATTGGATTTTCTAATCCCTGGATCCTGGTAGAGCTGGAATGAGTAGCTGGTGTCACAGCATCTGTATTCCTGGCTTTTGAGTTGAAGCAGAGATGGACTTTTCCTTAGGTTAGTTCTATGGTGTTATTCTGGGGGTCCGTCCAGGAAGCTTAGTCTGGAGGCTTCATCCCCAGCTGTTCCAAAGGGTAAGAACCTGACTGTGTATATTAAATCTCTTTCCTCTTATGTTGTGTTTAGTAGTTTCTCATATATGTAAATAAATTCTGATAGAGCTATTTAGATTACCAACTACTACAGAAAATGATATGATTTTAAATGCCAGCCATCTTACTGTTCTCTAGCAAGTAAATAATTTTATTGTTTCATTTTCATTCCTTTTTAAGGAACTGGTAAACATGATATCTTCCTTGCATTTTATTTTTAATTTCACCCACTAATAAACAGGAATCATACATATAAAAATGGTTTTATGCATATAAATAAAAATATAAAGAATATTATACATTTGAAATCCAGGTATTATATTCTACCTGATAAACATTTTACAAATGTCTTCAAATAGGCAACCAACAGAAACAAAATTCCTGGTGAAGAAAGTTTATAAAGGAGTATGAGTAGCAGCTGGCCTGTGGAACATTTGCAAGAACATTTGTGCATTTAGACGGGGCCAAAAACAAACATTTGTTTTGTCATAATGATTGAAATAAACATTTTAATTTAGGTGGAGTTAGACACCAAAACAAGTGTCTTCAAATAAAATAATATTTGGGAAAGTAAGACTCTTGCAAATATGTTTCTTTGCTAAGCAAATATTTTATTTTTTAGGCTTTTGCCAATGCAGGTGTTAATGTACACGTTGAGTACGATATGGGTGTCGCTCTTCATGGTAAAATAAGAGACACAACGTTTCCTTTTTCTGTGGCTATTTCTATCATATCATAGGAAGATATTGTTCATAAAATAATAGATAATATAATTACAAATAAGAAATAATACTGATTATTAACCTTCATTAAAGTGTCTTTGTTAAGTACAGTAATTTAAACTTGCTCCATGTAATAATATTGTTCTGTAAATGTTGGGTGATAAAGGACTTTTTGATTGTGTGGAATATAGCATTTACAACTGTGCTAATATCTTAAGTTTAATTGTTTATACTTCAAAAAGCATCTATTTGATTTTATAAAATGTATCTGGCCATTATATTTATGTCATCTCATTTCAGCTGAGGACACATTACATATTAGAGCTAAAGGAATTTACTTCTTGGATGGTGACTCTTGGGCCTGCAGGATTGAATAATCTTGTTTGGGAGCTGTGGGTGAAAGCCCTGCCAATTAGCTATTTTGGGGCTTAGGAGAGGGCCCATGAATGTGTATCTTCCTTCTTTTCTCCATATCATTCCCCACCCTGTCCCATGGGTCATGCTGGGTAAACGGGCATAACAAGGGCAGGAGAGTGCGGAGACAATTTATTATCTACTGGACCAGAGCAGATCCATTAAGAAACCAAGTGACCACAATGTTAGGGCATTCCTGAGATAGAGGAGCTGAAAACCATTGAAAGAAAGTAAATTCAATAAACTTGGAGATGGTCATCCTGCATGCTGTGATTGAAGCAGATTTGCACAGGCCATTTTGAGTCAAGAAGGCACTATGGAGTCAGGCTTCAAACTCCGTTCTCAGTTTTAAGATAAACAAGTAGAGCTCTACTGAAAATAAAATAAATATCTATATGAAACAGATACTCTGGAAATGGAAACTTACAGTACTGAGCAGGGGCTGAAACATGGTATAAATTCAGAAATAGGTATTCAACTCCTTCCAATTAAGAGAGTCCAAAAAGTATCTGACATCATTGAAGAGCTTATGGGAAATACTTCTCACTCTAGACTTCTATAGTCATTTAAACTATCATCAATATTATGTATGTATTTATGAGGAAATAAAACAAATAAACAAAAGCTAAGGGAATTTACCACCTCAATGAAATAAGTCCTAAAGAATACACTTCCACCAGGAGAAAATGAACACAGGTGAAAAGAGAATAAGACAACAACAACAAAAAAAGTAAAAGTTTTGGTAAATCTCAATAACTATCAAATGTAATCAGGAATGTGTGATTCTGTAGTTCAGTAAATGATTAAAACATCCAAAGATTCTTGTCATATTCAGGAGCAGAATAGAGATAATAACTATTAGAAAAATATATGTTTAAATATATATATATTTCATTACCACTAAAAAAATACAAATAATAATTTGTACCTTCTAATTAAAAGAGGAGAATAAGGGAGAAATAAGAAAGGAGAAAGGAAAATAACCAGAGCTTAACAAAAAGCATGGTAAAAAGAAAAACAAGATCAAAAGAAGATGATAAGCCCATCTACTCTTGAGCACGATGGACTCAGACCTTAAAAGTAACCATTCAGCCTGCACAAAAAACTATAAGACTTAAATATAATATAAATATGAAGGTACCAGGGAGTTAATAGAAACAGATTCTGGTGGGAAGTGCAGACTACTGGAGGAAGGAGAAACAAGTTCTCATCTTGGGAGTTTTTGGCCTGAGCTACTTCTAGTTGGTGTGGCAGGACAGTGACAGCGGTGGTGTTGATGAGAAACATGTCGGTAATGGTGGTAGGTAAATGCTCATCTTTCCCTTCTGGGCAACCATAAAACTGAAGCCAGGAAAACCACACCTGCTGAAGAGAGAAGTAGTAGTCCAGGAGTGAAGGAGACAGAGAGGACATCTCTGGATTATGTCTGTCTACATCTCTGATTCACCTCTGAACCAGGCACAAGTCAAACAGATGCAGAGAAACACAGCTGAAGATGAAGGGTCTGATCTGACAACAGAATTGCTGTCAATGAAGCAGTTTTGCAATTTAAACTCAGCCAACTTAAAATTAAAGAAAGTAACAGTTCAACTATCCACACTTAATATTTATAATGTCCAGGACTTAATCCACATATACACAACATTGGAATATTCTGAATGGCTCACATTCTCAAAAGTAAATAAATAGAAAATCAATGGAATCAATGCTGATATCAGTTAGATTACAGCCCTCAAGAAGAGGACTTTCCAGTGACTATCACAACTCCTTTAATAAAGTTAGCTAAAAATACGCTCACAGTGAACGAAAATATAGGAAATTTCAGTAGAGTTGTAAACAAGTAAAAAGATCTACATTGAATATTAGAACCAGAATACATATTCACTAAAATAATGAAAAGTGAACTGTTTTAGCTTAACTGCAAAATAGAAGAAGAGTTGGTGACCTTGAACAATGATCAGTAGCAGTAATCCAAGGTGGAGAAAAGAGAGAAAACGATTTTTAGAAAGTGAACAGAGACTCATGGACCTGTTAGATAATATCACATGGTCCAACACACATGTAATTGGATCCTAGGAGTCAGAGAAAGAAAAGGAAAGAAAATATTTGAAGTCATAACACTTGAAAAATCTAAATTTGATGAAAAATAGAAACTTACAGATACTAGATATTTAATGAACACAGGAAGAATAAAAACAAAAAATATCTTGTATCAAGTCAAATTATTTAAAGCTGAACATTATGAGCTTATCTTGGAGCTGCAAGAGAAATTGAAATATTACAGACAGGAAAACAGTGATTGAATTAATGTCTGGAATTTTCACCAGAAACTGGATCCCATAAAAAAATGTGTCATCCTTCCAGTGTTGAAAGAAAACACAAAACTGTCAAACCAGAGTTTGATATCCAGCAAAAGTATCCTTCAAAAATGAAAGTATAATAAAGACATTTTCAGGTAAAAGAAAACTAGGAGAATTCCTCGTGATTAGACCTACACATGTAACAAGAATGATGATTCTTCAGGCTTAGGGAAATGACAAAAATGGAAGCTTGGATTCTCTCAAAATAGTAAAGAACATCAGAAATAGTAAATGTCCAGCTAATGTAAAAGACTATTTTTCATTTTTTTCTAATTACTTTATAAGGAAGATATGAACCTATACTTAAACTTTTGTGAGATTTCTATAATTCATGTGAAGCAATACAATACGAGTCACAAATAAATTCTTAAAAGTTAAAGATGTATATTGTATTCCCAAAGACAATCACTAAACAAACAAAAAACAACATAATAATGTAAAACAGGAAAATTAAAACTAGAATTCTAGAAATAATGATGAAATAGAGGATCAAATAATAGAGGAAACAAGTGGAAAACCATAATAAAATTGGAGACAAATCCAACCATCATTGACTACGTTAATTGAGAATAAAGCAAACACTTAAATTAAAAGGCAAAAATAGAGTGGATTTGGGGCTGACCCTGCAGCATAGTGGTTAAGTTTGGTACATTCCACTTCAGTGGCCTGGGTTTGCAGGTTTGGATCCTGGGTGTGGACCTGCTCCACTCATCAGCCACGCTGTGGTGGTGACCTACATAGAAAATAGAGGAAGATTGGGCACAGATGTTAACTCAGGGTGAATCTTCCTCAGCAAAAAAAAAAAAAAAGAGGATTAAAAACAAACAAGACAAAAGTATGTGCTGTTTGTAAGAGATGCCCTTAATATACAGACATAGTTAGGTTCAAAGTAAATGTACAGGAAAAGTATACAATGTGTTATCACTCAATCGTCTCCCCTTCAAGTTCCTGTATTAAAGTTCTAACTTTCAGCACCTCAAATGTAACCCTATTTGGAGACTAGAGGGGCGATTAAATTAAAATGAGGTTGTTAGGGTAGGGCCTTAATCCAGTGTGATGAGTGTCCTTATAAGAAGAGGAAGAGACTTCAGGGAAATGCAGGAGTAAAGACCAAGAGGAGAGGAGGTAAGAGAGTGGCCACCTGCAAGCCCAGGAGGGAGGGCTTGGAGGAAATCACCCCTGCCTACGACTTGGTCTTGGATGTCCAGACTCAAGAGCTGTGGTGAAAGAAATGTTTGTTGCTTAAGTCCCCAGTCTGTGGTGTTTTGTTTTGGCAACCCTAGAAAACCACTATGCCATGCCCTAGGGAAGCAAAAAAATGCTGAAGTGGCTAGAAAAACTCAGTACAGTTGTAAATTAAATGATATAAATAATTCACAGATCACAGAAGAAATCACAAGAGAAATTGGAAAATAGTTCAAACTGACTAACAATAAAAATCTAACCTGTAAGAGTTTGTGGAATACTGCCAAATCAGTGCTTACAGTAGAAAACAAGAGATACAAAAGCAATATTCAGGTTTCCAACTTTAGAAATTAGAGAAAGAAGAGAAAGTTAACCCAAAGTAACCAGAAGGAAGAAGAAATAAAGACCAGGAACCAATGAAAGAGAAACAGAAAAACAGTAGAGAAAATTAACTAAACCAAAGCCAACTTCTTTCAAAGATCAAGAAAATAAATAAGCCTCTAGAGAGTCTGATCAAGGGGAAAACAAAAAAACAAAAATGGAGAAGACACAAAGGATTCACATCAGGAACAAAAGAGGGGACATCCCTGCGCATTCTACTGATCTTAAAAGGAAAATAAGAGACTATCATAAACAATGGTACACTGATAAATTTGACCACGTTTTTAGGAACTAGTGAAATAGGTGAACCCTTAGAAATTATAAAAGATAAAGGAATAAATAGTATAAATGTCCCAACATTCCTTGGCCTTTTACACTTCCTTGTTACATTTCATTCAATTTAACTTCATCAAGTTCAATGAAAATTCCGATTGAGATTTAATAGGAATTGCCCTAACATTTTACTGATTAAATGGAAAATAATTTCCATCCTTAATATATTGAAAAGTTAGATTACCTTGTATTTTATATTTCTTCGGATCTTTGTTGTGTCTATTTTTTTGGTGCTGTAAAGGGTATCCTTGTCCTTATCTTGTTAAAATGTAAGGTAAGTATTATGTTAGAACCACTTGAAATTTTCTATTGGTTTTACAGTTTTCCACAGATCTTTGGACTATTCTTTACGGAAAATCATATATTAAAATGATGGTAGTTTTGCTTATATTTTCCAACTTTAATATAATTTTATTTCTCTTTCTTTACTGAATTTGTTACCTTGTCCAATGATGAATAAAATCAGGAAGAACATGCATTCACATCTTATTCCTGAAATTTAGAGAATGTTCCCTACTTTTTGTCATTAACATGGCATTATGTTGTTGTAAAGGACACCCTATCAAGTTACAATTACAATCTTCTATGTCTTGTTGCCTATGAGACTTTTCTTTTCAAACAATGGTGTGTCTAGTTTTATCAAATGCCTTTCCTGAGATGAAAATATTTCTCTTTTAAATCGTTACTATAGAGAAGTTTTTGAAAGGGACATCCCATATAAAAACGTCTTTGGATTCTTGTAATAAACTTACACATACACAACACACACATGAATAGTTCTGGCACACAATATGTGTGCATGTCTATATGCAGAGGTACACGTGTATATGTGTGCATATATACTTACATATACACGTACTCAAAACCAAATTTGGTTTGATAGTATTTTTTAAAGACTATTTTTTTTCAGAGGAGTTTGAGGTTCATAGAAAAATTAAGAGAAAGGTACAGAGATTTCCCATATACCCCCTGACCCCACATGTGCATAGCCTCCCACATTATCAACGTCTCCCACTAGAGAGGTACATTTGTTATGATTGATGAACCTACTTTGAAACATTATAAACACTCAAAGTCCATAGTTTACGTGTTGTAATTCTAGGGTTTGGAGAAAAGAAAAGTGACATGTTTTCTTCCCCCACCAACCCCTGGCAACCACTAGTCTTTGCACTATCTCCATAGTTTTGCCTTTTCCAGAATGTCATCTAGTTGGAATCATACAGTGTGCGGCCTTTTCAGATTGACTTCTTTGTCTTAATAATACGCATGTAAGATTTTTCTGTAACTTTCATGGTTTGACAGTTTATTTGTTGTAATGCTGAATAATATTCCACAGTCTGGATATACAATAGCTTATTTATCCATTCACCTACTAAAGGACATCTTGATTGCTTCCAACTTTTTGTGTGGAAAAAGTTTTTAATTTCTTTGCGTAAATATCAAGAAGAGTATTGTATGGTAAGAGTACATTTAGTTTTGTAAGAAACTGCTGAATTGTCTTCCAAAGTGGCTGTTCCACTTTGCATTCCCACCACAAATGACTTGGAGTCCCTGTTGGTCCACAAGTATTTGATGCTGTCAGGGTTCCAGATTCTGGCCATTCTGATATCTCATTGTTGTTTTAATTTGCATTTCAGTGGAACATCTTTTCACATGCATATTTACCATCTGTATATCTTCTTGGGTGGTATCAAAGTCTTTGACTCATTTTTGATTGTTCATTTTTTTTATCATTGAGTTTTAGGACTTTTTGTATATTTTGGATAACAGTCTTTTATCAGGTGTCTTTTGAAAATATTTTCTCCCAGTCGGTGGTTTGTCTTCTCATTCTCTTGTCATTGTCTTTTACAGAGCAAAAATTTTTAATTTTAATGAAGTCCAGTTTATCAGTTCTTTCTTTCATGGATTGTGCCTTTGGTATTACACGTAAAAAGTGATCACCAATACCCAACATCATCTAAGTTTTCTCCTGTTATCTTCTAGAAGTTTTACAATTTTGCTTTTTAAATCTAGGTCTATGATCAAATTTGAGTTACTTTTTACGAAAGGTGTAAGGTCTGTGTCTAGATTTATTTTTATTTTTTTGCCCAGTTTTTCAATTGGGTGGTTAGTTTTTATGTTGTGGAGATGTATGAATTCTTTCTATATTTTGGATCTTAACACCTTGTCAGATATATGGTTTGCAAATATCTTCTCCAAATTTTTAGGTTTTCTTTTCATTTTGTTGATGGTTTCCTTTGCTGTGCAGAAAGTGTTTAGTTTGATGTAGTCCCATTTGTTTATGTTTTCTATTGTTTCCCTTGCCTGTTCAGACACGGTACTTGAAAACATGCTGCTAAGACCGATGTCAAAGATGGTACTGCCTATGTTTTCTTCTAGAAGTTTAATGGTTGCAGGTCTTACATTCAAGTCTTTAATCCATTCTGAGTTAGTTTTTGTGCATCGTGTAAGATAATGGTCTACTTTCATTCTTTTGCGTGTGGCTGTCCAGTTTTTCCAACACCATTTATTGAAGAGACTTTCCCTTCTCCATTGTATGTTCTTGGCTTCCTTGTCAAAAACTAGCTCTCTATATATGAAGTCTTGAAGTTAGCTAGTGTGAATTCTCCAATTTGTGCATCTCCTTCAATAGCTAATATTATTTTTACTATCCTTTTCTTGTTTAACTTATCTGCCTCACAAAATAAGTTAGAGAGCTTTCTGTTATATAGCTTTTTTATGATAGGGATTTTGATGATTTGTCAGAACTAAACTTTAAGTAATGTCAGCAAGATGCTAAAATACAAGTTTTCTACCACCATCCCCCACAGAATATGAATTTTGACCATCAACCATGAATGAGATTACTTTTACAGGAGTTTGAGAGTCCAGCTGAGAAATTCTAGCACAGCATTGGAGCAAAACTTCTGAGAATAGCTGGATTAAAGAGGGTAGGAAGAACAGTGTCACTTTATCTGTGTCGTTCCTCCCTCAAAGCAGCACGGCTCTGTACTAAGAGAGACTCCCGAGGCCCACAATGTCTCCCACAGAGGAAAAGAGCATGTGAGTGAGTATCCCAATTCCTGAGCTATGTGGGATGAGGTGCAAGGTGTCCACTTCTTTCTTGCCCTACCCAGGATAGTAAGGTTCTATGCCTGGGTGAGGGGTTGGCAGAAGTTGGGAACACAGTAACCAACTCTCAGAATTCATCAAAAGGATGCTACTAAGTGCTTTGCAGTTCATATTACTAACTGCTTCATGGACTCCATCAGGAAGCCTGCCCACAAACTGCTGGGGATACTTGCCTTTGGACCCCTCACCTGGCCCTTGGGCTCACCTAATGTTCCACGTGCATCGATCGCCACCCCCAGCCAATTCTTGGAATAGCAAGAGCAAGCCTTTGCAAATGGCTAGTGAGCATGAGCAGAAAACTGTCCTGAATCTGCAAAATCAACATAAACCTCATAAACTTGAACGTTTTAAGAGAAAGCTCACAAACTTGAATGTTTCAGGGCACAACACCAGGGAACACAAACAGAGTGAGTGTATCCATAGAAAAGGTCTGAAAAGTATCCATAGAAAAATACCTAGTGAAACTGATTGGTGAAGTTATTTCTCTCTCAAACCTGGTCAGTAAAGATTGGAGGTGGTGACAGTGTGTTCAAATGTAAATATGGCAATGCAAGACTTTAAGGAACAAGAAAAATCAAGGAAACAATACCACCAGAGCAACACAATATTTTTTTAGTAACTAGCCCCCAAATTGGAGAGCTATGAATTGCCTGACAAAGAATTAAAAAAAAAAAAAATGATTGCTATAACGAAGCTAGCAAACTACAAGAGAACACAGGAAAGTCACAGAGGCTCAACAGAGAGAAATCGTAAAAAATAATCCAAAAGGAATTCTGGAGCTGAAGAATGCAATGAATAAAATTAAAAATGCAATAGAAAGCATCAACAACAGACTTGATCAAGCAGTAAAAAAGAATTTATAAACTCAAAGATAAGCCATTTGAAATTATCCAGTCAAAGGAGAAAAAATAAAAATGAGCAAAGAAAGCCCATGTGGATTATGGGTCAGCTCAAACAATATAATATGTGCATTATGGGAGTTACAAAAGGAGAAAAGAAAGAGAAAGGGGCATAAAGGTTATTTGAAGAAATAACAGCTTAAAACCTTTCAAATCTGGGGAGAAATTATGGTCATCCAGGTCTATGAAGCTCATAAGTCTCCAAACACATTCAATACAAGAGAATTTCTCTAAGACACATTATAATAAAACTGCCAAAATCAATGAGAGAATTTTGAAAGCAACAAGGGAAAAGAAGTTCATCTCATGTGAGAGAACCCTCATCAGGTTATAAGTGGATTTCTCAGCAGAAACCTTGCAGGCCAGGAGAGAGTGAGATGAAATATTCAAAGTGCTGAAAAAAAACCCTGCCAACCAAGAATAATTGAACAATTGACTGCAAAGCTGTCCTTCAGAAATGAAGGAGAGAGAAACGCTTCCAGACAAACAAAAGCTGAGAGAGTTCACAATCAGTAGAAAGGTTTTACAAGAAACGCTAATAGGACAACCAGAAAAGAATGAGCAAAATGGCAATAAGTACATACCTATTCATAGTTACTTTAATAAATAGACTAAAACTTAGTCTATTTATTAAAGACCTCAGGTGACTTAGTGGATTAAAACACAAGACCCACATATATGCTACCTACAAAAGACACACCAGATCTAAATACACACACACTGAAAGGGAAGGGATGGAAAATGATACTCTATGCAAGTGAAAACCAAAAGAAAGCTGGGTAGAAATGCTCATATCTGACAGAATAGACTTTATAACAAAGACTGTGACAAAAGACAAAGAAGGGCATTACATAATGATAAAGGGAAACATCCAAGAGGATATAACATTTTTAAATATTTATGCACCCAATATAGGAGCACCTAAATATACAAAGCAAATATTAACAGACATAATTTGAGAAATTGACAGTAAAAAATAATAGTAGGTAATTGTAATGCTCCATTTACATCAATGGATAGATCATCCAGACAGAAAATCACTGAGGAAACATTGGTCTTAAATGACATAATAGACCAGATGGTATATAGTATATACAGAACATTCCATCCAAAAAATGCAGAATACACATTCTTTTCAACTGCACGTGGAACATTCTTCAAGACAGATCACATGTTAGGCCACAAATAGTCTCAATTAATTTAAAAAGATTGAAATCATATCAAGCTTCTTTTCTCATCACAATGGTATGAAACTAGAAATCAATTACAAGAAGAAAACTGAAAAAAGCACAAACATATGGAGACTAAACAACATGCTACTAAACAACCAATGGGTCAATGAAGAAATCAAAGAAGAAATAAAAAAATACCTGAGACAAATGAAAATGGAAACACAATGGTCCAAAATCTATGGGATGCAGCAAAAAACTTCTAAGAGGGAAGTTCAAAGCGATAACAGGCCTCCCACAAGAAAAATCTAGAACAATCTAATTTTACACCTAAAGAAACTAGAAAAAGAAGAGCAAGCAAAGTCCAAAGATAGTAGAAGATGGGAAATAATAAACAACAAAGTGGAAATAATGAAATAGAGATTAAAAAAATAGAAATATCAATGAAAATAAAAGCTGATTCTTTGAAAACAAGCAGAATCAATAAACTTTAGTCAGACTCATGAAGAAAAATAGAGAAAGAGCTCAAGTAAATAAACACAGATATGAAAAAGGAGAAATTACAACTGACACCAGAAAAATACAAAGGATTGTAAGAGACTATTACAAACAATTATACACCAACAAGTTGGAAAACCTAGAAGAAATGGGTAAATTCCTAGGACACAAAAACCTTTGAAGACTGACTCATGAAGAAATAGAATATCTGAATAGATCAATTGCAAGTAATAAAATTTAATCAGTAATTTAAAAACTCTCAGAAAACAAAAGTCTAGTACATGATGGCTTCACAGGTGAATTCTACAAAACATTTAAAGAACAGTTAATACCTACCCTCAATTTAGTCCAAAAAAAATTGAAGAAGGAGGAACACTTCTAAATTCATTTTACAAGGCTGGCATTACCCTGATACCAAAACCAGACAAAGATATCTGAAAATATGAAAGTTACATGTCAGTAGCCCTGAGGAATATAGATGCAAAAATTCTCAACAAAATATTAGCAAACCAATTACAACAATACATTAGTAGGATTATACACCATGATCAAGTGGGATTTGTTCCAGAGATGCAGGGATAGTTCAGCATCCACAGATCAATCAATGTCATAAACCACATTGTGAAACAAGGCTTAAAAATCATATGATCATCTCAATATATGCAGAAAAAGCATTTGACAAAATTCAACATCCATTTATGATAAAACCTATCAACAAAGTAGGTATGGAAGGAATATACCTCAACATAATATAGGCCTTACGTGACAAATCCACACGTAAAATAATACTCAATGGTGAAAAGCAGAAAGCTTTTCCTATAAGATCAGGAACAAGACAGGGATCTCCACTCTTGCCATTTTTATCAACCTAGTATTAGAAGTCCTAGCAAGAGGAATGAGGAAAGAAAAAGAAATAAAAGGCATAAAAATTGTAAAGGAAGGACTAAAACTGTCACTATTTGCTGATGACATAGTACTACATATAGAAAATCCTTAAGACTCCACCAAAATAAAAAAAACTAGTTGAACTAATAAATGAATTCAATAAAGTTTCAGGATACAAAATGTACAGCAATTGGTTGTATTCCTGTATACAAATAATGAACTAACAGAGAAATTAAGAAAACAATCCCATTTATAATTCCATCAAAAAGATTAAAATACCTAGGCATAAATTTAACCAAGTAGATAAAAGATCTGTGTACCGAGAACTAAAAGACATTGATGAAAGAAATTGAAGATGACACAAATAAATCAAAAGATAACTGTGCTCATGGATTGGAAGAATTAATATTGTTAAAATGTCCATATTACCCAAAGCAACTGACAGATTCAATGCAATCCCTATCAAAATCCCAACAACATTTTTCACAGAAATAGAACAAAGAATGCTAAAATCTAAATGTAGCAACAAAAAGCTTCAAATAGACAAAGTAATCTTGAGAAAAAACAACAAAGCTGGAGGTATCACATTCCCTGATTTTAAAATTTACTTCAAACCTATAGTAATCAAAACAGCATGGTACTGGCAGAAATACAGATACATCTATCAATGGAACAGAACTGAGAACCCAGAAATAAACTCAAACATATATGGAGTTAATTTTTGACAAAGGAGCCAAGAACATATGATGGAGTCACTATGGAAAACACTATGGAATTCTTCAAAACATTAAAAATAGAACTACCATATGATTCAGGTATTACTTTTGGGTATTACCCAAAGAACATGAGAACACTTGAAAAGATAATTTGAAAAGATATACACACACATATGTTTTTATTGCAGCATTATTTATGATAGCCAAAACATGGAAACAACCTAAGTGCCCATCAACAGATGACTAGATAAAGAAGATGTAGTATATATGTATATATGCAATGGAATACTACTTAGACATAAAAAAGATGAAACTGCCATTTGCACAACATGGATGGGTCTTCAGGATATTATGTTAAGTGAAATAATTTTGCTTATATGTGAAAGATAGAAAAAAACCAAATAAACAACAGCAACAAACAAACACATAGATACAGAGAGCAGACTGGTGGTTACCAGAGGGGAAGGAGGGGGTGAGAGCAAAAGGGGCAGAGGGGGACATTTGTGCAGTGATGAATAGAAACTAGACTTTCAGTGGTGAATACAATGTTGTGTATACAGAAACTCAAATCTAATGATGTACACTTGAAATTTATATAATGTTTTAAACCAATGTTTCCTCAATAAAAAAAATGCCAATAGCATTTTTCACACAACAAGAACAAAGGATCCTAAAATTTATATGGAACCACATAAGACCCCAAATATCCAAAGCAATCTTGAGAAAGAAGAACAAAGCTAGAGGTATGATGCTCCTTGATTACTAGAGTTATGTAGCACAATTTGAAATCATAACAGTATGGTACTGGCATGAAAAGAAACATGTAGATTAATAAAACAGAACAGAGAGCCCAGAATAAAGCCATGCATGTATGGTGAGCCATTCTTTGACAAGTGTGTCAAGATCAAGTGTCAAGATGGCAGCCTAGGTAGACTCTGAACTCACCTCCTCCCATGGACACAATGAATTCACAACTACTCTTGGAACAATTACCCATGAAAAGCAATTGAAAACTGGATGAAAAGAACCCCCACAAGAAGGCACAGTGCTGACTGAAGTGGAAGAGGCAGAAGTTCCTTTCTGGAAAGAGCAATAGCTGCCTTCCAGCCATGGTGCCTCACAGGCAACTGGAAGCAATCCTAAGTTATGCAGCCTTCCCTGGAGGAGCGGGGTACATGAGCAGGGGAGCGTTACTGCTATGAGCATCCTTTGGACTCAGCACAACCAAAACGAATCTCATAATATCTGGCTTTGCTGGCTACTAACAACAAGGGGAACACCCCCATAAAAGCTATTGGTCATAAGGGGGAAAAAGCCTGTTCTTAAAGGGCCCACACACAAATGCACTGCTTTGAAAGCAACCTAAAATCACCAGAAAGAAAGGCGCATAGTCCTTTGGTGAAAAGAGACCCACTGATAGGCTCTGGGTGCATCTTGGTGAGAGGTGAGAACACCCCAAGGATGGAGACATTGGTGGCAGCCATTACTATGACCGAGTACAGGTGTGCCAACAATGATGCTGGAAGATCACATTGGAGTTCTTTCCCTGGCCTGTTAACCCAGGGTCTGCCCCACCCACTAGACCACTGATTTAATCCACCTCAGCCAGGGCAGGCAGCCCACCCTAGGCACTGGCCCCACCCACCAGTAAGCCCTTTGGCAACTTGTGCCTGCATAGGCAGAGTGCCTGGGACCTTGCAACTGGGTGACGGGGCCCACCTCTGCAGGGCAGGGCATGCATGAGGGGTGAGCCTTCATTTGTGGATTGTGGGGCCTCTGCTGTGGGGTGACTAGGTTCACTTCAGTGGGTTGGGAGCATGCACAGGGCAGGACTGTGTTGACAGGGTGTGTGGCCCTGCAGATGGTGGGGCTTGTCAGCTGTAGCATAGGGGATCAGCCCCACCTTACAAAGCCTGAAACAACTGGGTGCTGCCATGCCTGGGGCTGGCCCCACTCAGTTTCAATCCTGAAAGAGCTGACAATAGCCTTGCAGGCCAGAGGCCTTCAGCAATTGTAAGCCCCTGAACCTGGCAACCAGCCACACTGGGGCCCTACCCACTTAATAGGAAAACTGCAATAGGAATGTGCTATTAGACCTTTCAGCCAACTGTGCTGGGGCTCCCCACATCCAATACAGTGACTGAAGGGTCCATAGCAGCCACATACAGCTGAGCATTACAACCAGCTGGCCAGGGGGACAGCCTAGCCTCTCCAAGCACCTACAGCAAGAGCAACCCTACAAGAGAAGGACACATGTAGCCCACACAGGGTTCTCTCCTAGGATGTTTGGAATGGTGATGAGAGGGAAGCACACTGCTGGGCCTCATAAGGCATCTCTTACCTAAGACCACCTCTCCAAGACAGGGAGATGTAGCTGACCCACCTAATACATAGGTATAAGCAAAGAGAAAGAGGCAAAAAGAGGAGACAAAGGAAAACATTCCATGTAAGGAAACAAGACAAAACCCCAGAAAAAGAACTAAACAAAAGAGAGAGAAACAAGCTACCTGACAAAAAGTACCAACTAACAATCATAAAGATGCTCACTGATCTTGGGAGAAGAATGGATGAACCCAGCAAGAAGTTCAACAAAGAATTGGAAAACATAAAAAAAAAAATCACAAATGAAGAATACAATACTGGAAATGAAGGATTTACTAGAGGTACTCAATAGCAGAGCAGATGATACAGAATAACAGATCGGCTACCTGGGAAAAAGACAAGAGGAAGTCACTCAAGCTGAAGAGATAAAAGAGAAAATAATTAAAAAGAACAAGAACAGTCTAAGGAACCTCTGGGGTAACAAGTGCACTAACATTCATATTATAGGTGTCCCAGAAGGAGAAGAGAGAGAGAAAGGGGCAGAAAATTTGTCTGAAGAAGTAATAGGTGAAACCTATTTCTTAACCTAAGGAAGGAAACAGACATCCAGGGACAGAAAGCACAGAGAACACCAAACAAGAAAAACCCAAAGAGGCCCACAACAAGACACATTATAATTAAAATGTCAAGAATTAAAGATAAAGAGAGAATCCTAAAAGCTGCAAGAGAAAGGCAACAAGTTACACACAAAGGAAACTCCATAAAGCTATCAGCTTTGTGTCTATGTGTTGGAGAGGATGTGGAGAGAAGGGGATCCTTGTACACGCCTGGTGGGAGTGCAAACTGGTGCCATCACTATGGAAATTCCTCAAAAAATTAAGAATAGAACTACTGTTTGATCCAGCTATTCCACTGCTGGGTATTTATCCAAAGAATGTGAAACCATGAATGCATAAAGATACACGTGTCCTTATGTTCATCACAGCATTATTCACAATAGCCAAAACTTGGAAGCAATGTAGATGCCCATCAAGGGACGAATGTATAAAAGGATGTGGAATATACACACAATGGAATACTACTCAGCCATAAAAAAGGATGAAATCTGGCCATTTGGAACAACATGGATGGACCTTGAGGGTTTTATGCTGAGTGAAATAAGTCTGAGGGAGAAAGTCAAATACCATATGATCTCACTCATAAATAGAAGGCAAAAACAACAAACAAACACATAGAAACAGAAATTGGATTGGTGGTTACAAGGGAGGGCAGGGAGAGGAGGGTGAAAGGGGTGGTTAGGCACATTGTGTGTGGTGATGGATGGTAATTGATCTTTGGGTGGTGAACATGATGTAATCTATGCAGAAATCGAAATATAATGATGTATACCTGAAATTTATACAAGTTTATAAACCAATGTTACTGCAGTGAAAAAAAAAAAAAGGGATGGGGGAAAAAAAGAGTGTAAAGAGCACACACTGGAGAAAGGATAGTCTCTTCAATAAGTGGTGTTGGGAAAATTACATATCCACATGCAAAACAGTGAACCTGGACCCCTGTCTTGACACCATTCACAAAAATTAACTCAAAATGGATTAAAGACTTACATGTAAGACCTGAAACCATAAAGTCACTAGAAGAAAACATAGGGAAAAAAAGCTCATTGATGTTGGTTTCACAGTGATATTCTGAATATGAAACCCAAAACAGGGGCAACAAAAGCAAAAATAGACAAGTGGGACTACATAAAACTAAGAAACTTCTGCACAGCAAAGGAAACAATCAACAGAGTGTAAAGGCCACCTATGTAGCGGGAGAAACTATTTGCAAACCATGTATCTGATAAGGGGTTATTATCCCAAATATATAAGCAACTCATACAACACAATAGCAAGAAAAAATAATCTGATTAAAAAATTGTCAGAGAACCTAAATAGACATTTTTCTAAAGAAGACGCACAAATGGTCAACAGGTACACGAAAAGGTGCTCAACATCATTAATCATCAGGGAAATGCAAATCAAAACCACAATGAGATATCATCTGACACACAATTATGATGACTTATCAAAAAGGCAACAGATGACAAATGTTGGCAGGGATGTGGAGAAAAGAGAATCCTTGTACATGGTTGGTGGGAATGTGAATTGGTACAGGCGTTATGGGAGCCGGTATGGAGGCTCCTCAGAAAATTAAAAATAGAACTACTACTATCTTATGAATGTTTGTGTCCCCCCCTTCACTCCACATTTTGAAATCCATCCTAATCCTAATATGACGATGTTAGGGTGTGGGGCTTTGGGAGGCACTTAAATCATGAGGTTGGAGCCTTCATGAATGGGATTTGTGCTCTCATAAAAGAAATCCCACAGAGCTCCCGAGCCCCTTCTGCCAAGTGTGGATCCAATGAGAAGTCGACATCCAGAAGATGGCTCTCACTTTGCCAAGCTGGCACCCTGACCTCAGACTCCTAGTCTCCAGAACTGTGAGAAACAAATGTTATTATATTTATAAATACCACATAGGTAGATTTTTACAACTGTCTTTTATCATATGATATTAGATTTGTATTTTTGACATATTTATGTTTACATTTATTTTTTTACCTTTTATTTATGAATTCTTTTTACTATGCTTTTTGTCTTCCGTATCTTTTAGTAATTACAATTAATATTTCAACATCCTTATTTGATTTAAATGTCACTACCCTACTGGCATACATATTAAATATTAATTTTGATTTCCCCATTACATGTATACACTATTGTGCAGTATTTTAATTACAATTGTTTTTCTTTTTAATATAAAACTACCCCCAATTGCTAGGGTTTAATACAGCCAATGCTTTGGTAGACTTACCCAAGACATTTCTGTTAACATTGTTTTGTATCTCCCTTCTTCCTTCTGACAACTTGATCACTTTTTAAAATTTAGTTGTAATACCAAAATTAATACCCACAGCATTTTCCCATCCATTTACGGACTTACACAGAGTGTAAAAGAATATTGAGTCACTCAGCACACATGCCCCCAGCTGAAGCTGAACAAGGCAACGTCTGCCTTTGGGTTCCGCTCTCATACTGTCCTTTTCGTGGTCTACTTTTTGCCTTTTCTTACAATTATTTTGGTGATTTCGCTGTCTGAAATAGCCCGTAAGAGTAGTGCTGATGTGCTATATGGTGTTCCTAAGCATCAGAAGGTTGTGATGTGCCTTATGGGTAAAAAACTTGTGTTAGGTGAGCTTCCTCCAGGCGTGAGCTATCATGCTGTTGGCTGTGAGTTCCATGTTAATGAGTCAGCAATACTGTCCACCCAGAAAAACGAAGAGGGTGTTTGCCCATCTACATGTGAGGCCGCTGTGGAAAGTGCTGGCGTAACCTCTATGATGCCTGTATGTGAGGCCACTGGAGTAACCTCTATGGTGCATGATAAAGCTCCTGAAAAGATGCAAAAGCAACTCAATGTGTGGTTTCATGAGATGATAACTGGTAGAAAAAGCACAATGCACACAGCACCGCTATGAGGCTCAAACAGACAAAGAAGCTTATAGTCATGTTACACAGGGTCAAAAAATGTTAAACCTTTCTTGTTTCAAAAGGTGGTAAAGCATAAAAAATGTTAAGCTTGCAGGCAAGTCAGGTTCTACAGATCAAGAGGCTGCAGAAGAATTTTAAAAATACTTGCAAAACGTTCTATAGAAAAGGGTTCTGTGGAAGAGTAGGTTTCCAACGCTAATGACGTGCTTGTTTTACAAGGACGTTGACTAACAAACCCTCATAACAGAAACGTGCTTTGATTCATGAAAACAATGTGCCCAGAGGCTCATGGGAACCTAAGTCTGCCTGTCCCTCTGGAGCAAGAGCTCAGTGTTCACCAATTCAGAGATCCTGCTAACTTTATAGGATATAACTACCACCAATAACAAGAATCCTCTCTATTTCCTTCCCAAAGCATGTTATTTAATAGGGCTTCTTTTAGTGAGGATCTGTTAGTAGTTTAGTGTTAAATCTGTCTGAGAAATGTCTTTATTTTTCTCTCTTTCTTGAATAATTGCTAATCTGATCATAAAATTCTAGACTGATAATTACATTCTCTCAGGAATTGCAAAGTATTGTTCCATTGTGTTTCCTCTGCTCTTGCTGCCAAGAGGTTTGTCCTGGTTTTTGGAGATGTATTACTGAAGAAATGAGGGGTGAAGTGATATTATGTCTTGGGGCTTGCTATGAAAGAAAAAGAGAAAAGATTAAATAAAGATGGCAAAAACTTAATAATTCTTCATCTATAGGAGAGAAACAGGGATTAATTTTGTTCTTCTTTCTACTTCTAGCATATTTAAATATTTTATAAAGTTTTGTAAAGGAAATATAAAAACAATCTCTTCGGGCTCAACCGCCACAGCCTAATTTAGGACAAAGCTTCAACTCACACGCTTAGCTCTCTGCCTTCTGTTCCTTTTATGTTTCTGCCTCTTGGAGGTTTTTCTTCCTTTCTTGTGGACTCAGCTAGGCATTAAAGTAATTTTTGTTATATATTATTCAGCACCCGTATGTTCATACTACCAGAATTTTCACATTGTCTTGGTCTGCCGTCTCACTGGAACCGTTTATTTTCAGGAAGGAGATTGAAAGACGTAAGAAGAAGCAGAAATTGTAAAGGAAAGAAATAATTTGAATACATCAAAAGTAAAACAGAGAATTCCCCCTTCCACAATGCTCAAAACACAAGCAGCAGTTGAAGCACTTCTAAAAGAAAAAGAATTAGGATTCACACGATATAAAGAATCCAACAAATAAAGATGATCAACAAATCAATAGTCAAGAGATTCATAGAAAAGGAAACTAGATTAGGCAATTCTCATATGAAAAGTTCTTCAACCACATTATTTAACAGGTACAATTAAAAACCAAATTAGTGTACTTTTTAATACATCATTTCTATCAGTCAGTCCAGTCATAAATCCAGAAAAATGCATTGGTTATTTCTAACAGAGACAGTTTAAAAGAGTTGGAGGACGTAAAGGCAAGAGGGAAACATTGGGTTTTCATAGAGGTAGCGACTTCTGGACGCGGTTGCCATGCCAGGGCTGGAGAAACAGACAGCACACTTTGGGTATTAGAACCTGGATATTTGAAGCAGGCAGCTTCAGACAACTGGGGATAATCTCTGAGGAGGGCTCGCCTCCTGTCTGGTGCTGGACCTCAGAGCGGGTCTCTGTGCTCCTGGGGAGGAGCTGGCTGAGGCTGGACCTCAGGAACTCAGAGGGGAGCTCCGTGCAGCCGGGACTAGGCCCCCTGTTGCACTGTTGTTACTGAGGGAGTGGGATGTGGCGGGTTTGGGGGCTGTGATACAAACATTAAATGGGAACCAACTGCTGCCACCAGGGCAAACAGTTTCCTGATGCTGATGGAAACCAGCAGCACTCAAGGAGCAAGATCCCTGTCTCCTCCATCCTTGCATTCACTTCTGGCGTCTTCCATCAGCATGGCCTAGCAGAGCTCCATCAAACAAAGCAGAAATGCAGTCTCAGCCACAGCATCACAAGGCGGATTTGGAACTAAGAGACCACCAGCATTACTGAATATCACATGGGAAAAAACGAACACCATGCTGATAACAATTGTTGGACAGGATGAGGATAAATGGAAACTCTGAAATCCTACAGGAATGGCAGTATAACTTAATAATAACAACGCTTGTGTACCATGTTGAAGTAACCAGCGTAAAGTCGGAAAAGTGCAAACACTATGAGGAAGCACAATTCTGAGTGTGCTCCCTGTGTTCAATTTGTGCACAGGAGATATATGCAGGATGCTGCCTGTGTCTTTTTTATAGTCGCAGAAAAAAGAAAAAAAGAAACAGCTTAAATGACTATAAATAAGTGAAGGAATAAATATATTTTTCTAATATATAGCACCTTAAAAGGATTGAAATAAATATATATCAACATATAAGTGATAAACTATATGCAAATATATATGTATGTACATTTTAATATATATTCTTTAGGACCTTGTAACTGGATTTAACTCATTCTATTCAAAGAAAAGGCAACCACATTGCTAATAGGCAAGGTTATTTCTTATTGTCAGAATATTCAGGAAAATCAGGCTTACTTACTATTTTTTTATTCAAATAAGCATGTTTATGAGTCACCATGATAAATATCTCACTTCTGAAGTCTAATTCTAACAGACGCACTGAGATCCATCAATAGAAATACAGACAGACAGACAGATAAATGGATGGATTAGAGACTAGCCTCAGATGGATATTATTGTTTCAGGATGAAGCTGTCCTCCTTTTGGAGTCTCTGTTGTACTTTCTCAGCAACGACACGTTCTCCGTCTGTGCCTTTGGTTGGTGCCACTGAACTGTACATACTGAACAGAAGAGTAGGCTATCCTCAGGTTTCGGGGGGGCGAGACACACACTGCTTTGGTAAAGTGAGGTAAAGGAAGGTGATGAAGAACGGAGGCGTTCAAAGTAAACAGACTGCAGGTGCATTTTTGGAGGGAATGGTTTCAGGAAGGAATGCACACAGTCAGTGGGTATTTGGAAGGCTGATCTTTAAAATCACCATGACTCTGTACTCTGGAAAATCAGTCCCCCAGAGATGGGAGTAAGTTAACTCCCAAGGAATCAAGCTGATTTTAAGAAGTAATGAGTTGTCACTGAGAATAGCTACACAAAGGATAATAAGGAACACAGGAAAATAAAAGATCTCAGTTAACGTCCTTTTAAAATGTTGAAATTTCAAGTGAAGTAAATAAGGCAAGAGCAAAGTAGAGACACTGATTCCACTGTTCTTGGGCTCTTTCATCTATTTATGTTAAACAGAAACCATTTTCTTCTGCAGAGAGATTGGACATTTCTGCATTCACACCAGGGAACAGGGGCAGTAATGTTCAGAAGACAACACAGTGGGCTGGCTGTCAAGTCACCCAAACTCTCTGTTCCTCTGTGTCCTGTTCTGAAGCTGAATGATTTCCTTAAAGAGTGAACTGAATAAACACATTCATCTTATTTCACTACTTAGAACAAAAAAGAGCCTACTGGTTAAGGTTTGGCACCATCCACTGAAGCAGCCAGAGTTCGCTTCCCGGGCATGGACCCACACCCCCCATCTGTCAGTAGCCGTGCTGTGACAGCAGCTCACAGAGAAGAACTGGAAGGACTTACAACTAGGATACACAACCATGCACTATGGCTCTGGGGAGAAAAAAAGGGGAAGATTGGCAACAGATGTTAGCTCAGGGGCAATACTTCCTTGCAAAAAAAAAAAAAAGAGACTCATCTCAGCTAATATTGAGTCTTAGAAACAAGCAAACCAACAAAGAAATCCCTCAATTTGTTTCAGAATCAACACCACCAGAAGTTTCCTATGCATACAACGCAAAAGAGAGGTTTGCAGCTCGCACTTCAGATGTTGTAACCATTGTTGCTTGTACACCTCATGTCACAGCCAGATCATCATCTTTAAAGAGAGACTCTGCCAACACAACTTGTGTCCTTTGTATTATATCACTTTAATGATTAATGTGGCTTACACCAGTATGCATTTGAAATACTCTTGAGAATGAAAAAATGAAAATTTCTAAGGTTGTAAAGTCTGTTAGCAAACAGCTAAATAACGAGATAAAATCTAGTCAGCAACTATAACATGTAAGGGAGTGCAATAGATCATGCGTGGATTTAGAGATAAAAAAGATTAATCCCCATAAAGATCATGGCTATTATCCATAAAGCAGCTACAATGTGCAAGATGCATTTCTAGTGCTTTACATTCCTCTCTCACACATGCTCCTCTCACAGTTCTTGGGAGACTCATTATTTGCTGGTCATTGACAGAGGCAGGATTTGGACGCTGAGTTTTCCCCAGTGTGTTATGTTGCCTATGACACTATGTATAGGGAGCTTAATGTCACATCCTCTATTGGTAGAAACTAAACTTTCCAATGCACCTGCAGAAATTAGTAGTAGGACTATCGAAAGATGCCATTGATTCCAAATAGCGATGAATATGAGCATATTTTAAAATATTTTTCCTGTAAATGCTACAAAGTCAAATATACAATTATGATAATTACTGGTACAGTATAACGGGAGAAAAGGCTGATTCAATAAGCCCACATCTTCTTGTTTCTTAAACCTGTTTTGTTTTTGAAACTACTCCATTATTTTATGTTAAATTTCTTATAGAGCCTCCTGCTAGAAATATCAAACGGGATTCTGGCCCCCAGGCATTCCATTAACACAACTGTCACCGAAATTGCAAAGACTCATTTACTTTAAATAGCAGTAGAATCATAACATCCGGTATAATCATTTGCGTTAAATACCAGCTCTTGCTGAGCACCATTATTGCATATTCAAAAAAGGAAGGCAATGAAGGAGCATAAAACTATCGAAATTTTCTATTTCAATATTAGATTAAATGAATATTGTAATTAAGCATTAGTCTCTTTACTAAAATCTTTTATGTTTTAAATAGTAGTGACATGATTTTTTTGTAAGACACGAAATGGTTTGGGAAAAAGCTGAGGGCTGAACTTTTAGTAAAGACGACGTAAGTGGTAAATTCATGCTTTGAGAAAGTTATAGTGAAGACATATAGAAATGACAGGTAAAATATTAAAAAGTGAAAGTTAAAAAGTAAGTGACATAACCACACTCAACAACTAGATAAGTATCTCCATCAAAAGTTGAACACTGTGGAATCTAATCTCACCGTGGAGTTCAACTTCTGTAGAGGTAATGGGAATTAAAATTGACCTGACTGATCCACACACACAGACCAGACACTGACACACCCCTCTCAAAGCAGGGGGCTGGAACCAGGCTCCATGCTGCCACCTGGGAGCTTGGGTGGGTCTAAAAGCTGTTCCCAATGATCGACAGTCATGGGTTGGAAGGACCAAACGCATCTTTGAAGCCAAGGGGCTAAGCCAGTTATGGGCGTGAGAATGTGATGCCTTAATATAAGCACGGGAAAGGGGCTGTGAATTGCTGGTTTCAGACCAGGCTTTACCACGGAGATGCTGCAGTGGGTGGGCTGAGGTGCAGACAAAGCCGTCTATGAAAATGCTGGAAAGGGAGGGGTAAGGCTTGGCATGAAATTCTAAAACAGATGAATGACCTGCCACTTACACGTATTGCAAGTATGTTCTCCTTCTACGTGGCTTTATTATTATACCAAAAATTCTGATTTTTTTCAAGGATTTTTTTTATAATTTGTGCTTTTTGGGTTTTGTTTTAGAAATCTTTCCTCTCCTATTACAATATATTTTACACATAGAAACAAACGAACCCAATTGCATATAAAATCTCTAAGGAAAATAATGGCTAAAAAGTCAAACTGTTGGTGGGGGCAAAGGTGATTTTCAGAGTTCTCAACAGTCCACCAATTTGGCAATATTTGAAATATGAAACAACTGGGAACTGACTGAACATTTGACCAAGCTTTTATAGAATATTCTTTCTTCAGGAAATAGCTTACTGGCTGGAAGAACACGAAAAAGTACAGGGTTTTATCAACTTTTTGTAGAATTTACCTTTTGGAATAATTTCAGCCTCTGTCCTATTTTCTAATATGAAAACTCCCAAATAACTAGAGTTACTACCCATTTACCCTATATAAAAGCAGCAATTGTCCCAGTGGTGTGCAGAATTATTCTTAAAAAACTCTGTTTGTTAGAATTGCGATTTTCAGTAGCGTTCCAAATGTCGGCCACAGACATAAAAACAGCCTTTAGGGTCTGCACTTGTTTCACTTCCCTTCTTTTTGGTTAATGCCATTGAACAAATAGAGAATGAACTTTGAAATGCTACAAATATTTTGTAGCTATTAGAAGGAAACAAGTTTTGAAGAAATGCCATTTGTACGAAGCAAGCCCAGAATTTAAGAAAATAGGATTGTTGAAATTTTTGCCTATTGATGAAAACTGCCTGCACACTTTAAGAAATATTTAGGTTGCTAAAACTAGTGTCTCAATTATAGGAATGTTCACGAGAGCTTTCAAAGTAGTCTAAGGCAGTCAGATTACCCAGCAGCTGTTACCACATCATAGTTTCCAATCAGATTGCTATTTTCTTGCTCCTCATGAGGAAGTGCTCAATACTTTTACTCACATTCCTTTTTTCCTTTGCATCCTTTTAAAAATTGCATGCAATGGGACATTTTAAATGTGCAGTGTTTTGTGAAAATCAGTAAGGAGTCATCACAAGAATAAGCTAAAATGTATATCCATATGTGGTTGATCTTACCAGGTTAAATACTGACTGTGATATCCTTGTCATATGGTATGCAGTCAATGTGACTTGAACAAAGATAGATAGCTGTCCGTTTTTCTAAATAAGCTACAAATACAACACAATGTTACAAAATCCAAACCCTTTTATTCAAGAATTACTCAAATTGGAATATATTGCACCCAGATGCAAGCATCAATTAGGATTCTATTGACATGTACAAAAAGAAGGTAAAAACTAAATTCCAGGGTAATATTACTTCTGATAAAGGTGTCTTAAAACAATGAGAATAGTTAGAGAAAGCATGGGAAACTTGCCTAAAAACACAGAGAAATACTTTAAAGCTGGTACAAATGAAGCAGGATGCCGAAGGTCACCCCATAGCAGACTCTAGACCAAACCTCCCAACTCTGGGTCTAGTGTTCTCTCTCCCTAGGACTTTTATTCTATTCACAAAATAGTTTAAACATACAAAAAGAACAGCAAATATTTGAAGAGATATTCATGTTCCTACTTCCCAGTTTGACAAATATTGTCATATTTACTTGAAAACTTTTTGGTCAAAATTCCAGTTTCTTGCCCTGTAATGGGTTCAGGAAAAGTTCTACTTTTGTAGAATATTTGCTATTTTCCTTATTAGGTCAGAACAATGCTCTTTCCTTGGAAAGAGTGGAATGCCAAAAGTCTCACACAGGTTAATTTTCACTTTTTATTTTCTAATACTGATAAGATGCTACCTGGAGTCACATTCTCCACTTAACATATACATATACCTTATCACCTTCACTAATATCAACTCTTTAAATGTCAACAAGCAACATTAAGGATTCAAGAATATTTTCTCATTTTGAAAGTTACCCAAATCCAAAAGAAAGTTGACTTTATAAGACTGAAAACACATAGTTTTGTATCTCTAGGGTACATGATAAAATTTATTTTGGCCTTTAGATATTATGCACACAGTACATTTTGTTTCCTTAATTCCGTCTCCACAAAGGGCAGCTTAGATACGTCCTCCAACATGAAGCAAAGGCCATGTTTTTGTTTTTATTGTATAGTAGTTTTTTTCCTCCTTTCAAAATTACAGCTGGTTGGCAGTCACCTTAAGCCTCAAGAAGAGTTAATAGGATCATATACGTTTATAATTTCACTATTACTTTATCACTCAGCTTCATAAGTGGTACTTAAAGTCAAGAACAACTTGAAATCTTCTTTATGTTAATAAAAACAAAACATTTTGTAAATTAGTTATTAATTTTCCTTGGTATGCAATTATATTAATGATGCTATTGCAATAAACCTTGTTTTATTACATTACTGTTAGTAATGAAAGTACATTCATTTTAGAGAATTAATCTTTTTCTGTATAGTCTTAAAATTTTGCAACACCATATTTCCCTGACAGATTTGACTCATACTTTAGCCATTCATTAAATATAGAATTTAAAAACAAAACCCCAAGGCTGAGAGGAGTTTCCCATAATTTTAGGCTGCCACTTTCTCTGAAAACAAAATCAGGGAGACATAAGGTTTTATTTCTAGATGTTTGGGTGAGAAATATTATGTTACACCTTTATCAGCTGATGAGCTCAGGGCTACCTTTGTGAGACCTGGCTTAAAAGCACTGAGTACTCACACCTGTTACTTTATGTGTAGGCAGTGATAAAGAGAAAGATCAGCTCCTATTCTTAAGGGAGCTGCTGATAAATTCAGTACAGCTTTAAGACATCAGATATATCAAATGATTTATTTTTTGTTCAGCAGGCAGATATTCTCCCAGAGCAAAATTCAAAAGGAGTTAGAAAAGTGAATGAAGTAAATGCACAGACACATTAAAAATGGGAATTTTGTCTCAAAATGTTACTGCCCCTCTTTGAAGTCTAAAAAAAATACATCTAGCTTAGATGATCTAATTTTACTTGTACCTTTTTGTTTACCAAGTCATTATCAACTGATATGTATTGACTAATATGGGGTCAATATCACATTGCTTTGCTAAGAATATATCTTTTAATTAATTATTTGATTACTACATCCACACATTCACACAACAAAAATAGTCATTTATGGTTCATCATCTGAAGGGAATCACCATCAAGAAGAGGCAGACTTTTGAGTAACTAGTTGTCAGATAGAGGGGTGAAGGTTGATCACATATGCACAAGGCTGCTCTTCCTGCCCTTCCTCTCAGCCTAATTGAGGAAATAAAACACGAAGAAACGATCTGAGACCACTTAAGAGTGAAACCATGTATCATTGAGAGAAAGATATGCTGAGAGGTGACTTTTTCTGAGGAAAGGGAAAAATCTTAGAACCTGACAGACTGTGATTTGAATTCTGGCTCTGCTATTTACTTGCTATAGTTTGTTCATATAAAAAATAATCCTAGTATTACATAAGGCTATTTTTAAGACAAACTAAGATAACATGTAAATTCTAGCACTGCAATCCGTAAAAATTGGTCCCCTCCCCTCTCAGTCCTTCACTCTGACAATAAGTACAATTAAATTTAAACAAAGAGAATATAGGAATGCAGACAAGGAAAACCAACTATCAAAAATATCTTTATCAACAGGTAAGATTTAGATTTTCTTGCAACACAAGTAGGCTTTTGTTGAAAGGGAAAACACGACTATTCCAGCTCTGAGGATGAAGCGTTCAAGAAGACCCTAGAACAGAATGTAGAAATGAGCAAGTTGTCTTCAGGTGCAGTGGGAGGAGTCACAGGAATGGAGCTCCAGCATGTTGAAAAAGGTGGAAAGTTAGTTTGAAAGCTAGGAAAGGACCTCGTGCCAGTTACTGGGACAATCAGAAGTTGTTTTAGGCTCTTGAGAAGGGAATGATAAAGAGGAAATGATAGGGTGAGAGGAAATTATAGGATAAAATGTGTTTAAAGCAAGACCTACTAGAAGATTGTGATGGTTGTCTGTGACTGAGATAAAGCAGACCTGATCGGGAGTGAAGACAATGAGAAGGGGAAAGCAGGAAAAACTCTGAGAGAAACATTAAAAATATGTATATTTTGGGTATAGGAGATGAGAAAAAGTGGAAACAGTAGAGAATGACCCAACTCTATAATATGAAAGGTTGTAAAATAGGTAGTACTAGTGCCAGAAATAGATACTGGTCATGGGGCCATGTTAACAAATCAGATGATGAGTTCAGACTTGACAGGCTGACTTTGACTTTATAGGGGAGCATGCAGGTAAGCACATGATACATAAATTCCCTGGGTTTTTCTTTCTGTATGCGTTTATTTTGTTTGGTACATACTAAGGGAATTATTGAGGTTAATTATGATGAACAGTCGATGCAAAATTTCTTTTTCCTTCCTGCATCACTTAATATCACGTATTTCCACAGGATCCAAAGCTGGCCAATAAAACCAATGGGAAGTTTTCTGATGTTTCCAAGAAAATGTATTGTGTTGACTGATAATGGCAAAATTCTATGTAAATAAAGTCATCAAACCAGCCTTTGTATGAAGCCAGAACTATGTATGGCAGAGAAGAGAGAACTAAAGATGACAAGTCTTTAGCAACCTCATTGAAATTTGTGTAGCAACAAACCCGAAGGTATCCTGGTAAGCTGCTAATAAATTTTCTATTTAAAACCCATAGTTGAAAAAAAGTTTAACATATTTTATTATTGTTCCTCTTCCTACTATGTAGTTCAAATCTGTTTTCCTCACCCCAATTGTGTGCACCATAGTGCAGTTAATGTATATTCTTCAATTGTTCTTCCAACGTTATTTAAGAGATATGTGTATTACTAAAAACAAAGTGTCATTTTTAATTTTCAAAATGACATTTTGAGCTGACTCCTGGTTTCAGTTCTGATATGTAAAGAGCTGAGACATCGGCACTTCCATCCTTACAAAAAGAAAAGGCAATGATTTTTCTTGGATGCCTCAGAGAACTGGGTTTGCAGGGAAAACCAGCACCTCAAAATCTGAAGGGACAAATGAGTCTAGAGAGTCACAGCAAAGGTCTGCTTTCCTGGAGCAGAAGCCACGGTGGCCATAACTCGCAGGAACACTTTTACCATAATTTTGATGCGTTGCTGGGTGTTAGGTTGGGCTCGTGTGAGAGGGAAGCTCCTGGACACTGCAGTCTTGAGGGAGGCACAGTTTCATGTCCTTCACCTCCAGGAATCACTAACAGATCCTCAAGGTGAAGATCCAGGAAAGAGCTCTTTGACCTCTGCCTTGGGGAGGACACGGGTAATCCTTACAAAACACACACAGCATTCGCCATAACAACAGCCGAATGTTCAGGGAAGGAGACCACCAGAGCCTTGTCTCAGAGCTGTGAGGAAAGGGCCTTCCTCTTACTCCAGCCCTTTCTAGCCTTCCTGTTTCTTGTAGCCTTTACTCAAAAGAGGATTCTATACAAGAAGGAACAGTTGGGAAACTCACTGGCCAAAGAACTTGGCCCAGTAAAAGACTGAGATTTAATAGGGAGACTGTAGAATGTCCCTTCTCCTCATACCTTCTCACCACACCTACAGGGTTCCAGTAAAATGAGAGTGGATTACAGCAAAAGGGCTCAAAGACACAGACTTTCTCTGAAGAGGTGGACTTAAAAAAGTCCAAAGTCAAGAGAGGTAACAGAAATGGCACTACAGAAATTTCAAGACCCTGACATCAGAAAAAATGAAATACAATTCAACTACTAGCCAAATGAATATATATCCTCATGCCTAAGGCATTATTTTCCTTCAGTTCTATTACCTGATACGTCATGTCTAGCTTTCAACAACAACAACAACAAAATTACAAGGCTCACTAAAGAGCAGGAACAAGCACAGTCTGAAGAGACAAAGCAAGGTTCAGGACTAGCAAGATCAGAACCTAAGAGACACAGCAAGCATCAGAACAAGCATCAGATGTTAGAATTATTAGAGAATTTTAAATAACTATGATTAACGTAATAAGGGTTCTAACGGAAAAAGTAGGCAACATGAAAAAACAGATGGGTAGTATAAAAAAGATAAAAACTCTAAGAAAGAATCAAAAAGAAATGCTAGCAATCAAAATCACTGTAGCAGAAATGCAGAATGCCTCTGATGGGCTCATGAGTGGACTGAACGTGGACCAGGAAAAAGTCAGTGAGCTTCAAGACAGATCAACAGAAACTTTCCAATCTAAAACACAAAGAGCTCTAAAACAGGATATTCTGGTGGAAGATACAAAAGAAGTAAATAGGCAAGTGACATATAATATGGTTGTGGTTGATTAGAGATAACTACAAATTCTTCATATTCCTCCCATCAAGAGGTGGGGTCTATGTCCTTCCTCCTGAATCTTGGTGAGCTATGTGACTGCCTGATCAATTTATTCAATTCTACCTTATTCAGGTAGAAGTCATGCTTTGCCAGTGTCTGGGTCCAGATATTAAACAACAAGAAGCTTCCACTTACTTTCTCTTAGAATATCCCCCTTAGAATCCAGCTGCACTATGGGAGGAAGCTCAAGCAGCCTCATGACAAGACGCATGTAGAGAGGAACTAAAGCCCCCAGACAATGAGCCAGGCTCAGCTCCCAGGCAACAGCCAGGATCAACTCACTGGGCACATAACTGAGCCTTCTTAGAAGTGGATACTTTAGCCCCAGGTCAGCAAATCCAACCAATTTCACAAAGCTCTGTGCAAATTGCAGACTCATGAGCCATATATGTGACTTTTGTTCTTTTAAGACACTCAATGTGAAGGTGATTTGTTACATAGAAATAGACAATCAGAAGAATGGACTATGGCTATACTGCATAAAGCACACAGTGCTATAGAGTCATACAAGAGGCATTCCGGGAGCATTCTTAAGCAGAGAGAAGAAAGATCACTAAGATTTGGCCACAAGGACTGGGGAAGAGTGTTTCAGGCAAAAAGATTGGCATGCTAAACTCAGAAGCACATAGAGAGAAATGAAAGAACTCATTTTGATTAGAAAATAGAATATGATGAAAAAAGTGGTAAGAGATGAGTCTAGAGAGAGACCAGAGTATGACATATCCTTTTTGTTTGTCTAAATAAGAAGCTGGGAATTTCATAGAGGCATCAAAAAATATGGTTAATGGTTTAAAGTTTTATAGACTGTGGATACATCAAACAAGGAAATATTTAGGACTCATGGCTGTTTTCTGTTCTATTTAATGAGACTAAATTTTTGGAAGTCAGAGTTTGGGAAGAGAATGAGAATTAAGGGATAATAATTTCTAAATCTCCCACACTGATATACCAATAGCCAAGCTTGGTGAACACGATCATAGATTTCACATAGAGAACATCCTATTCAGAAACAAAGAGGAACATGAAAGCTATATCATCTTGGACTCAGGATAAAGAAAAATGGAGAGACTACTTAAATGAGTTTTCTTTCTCATCTTTCCCTCACAACCCTAATCAAGTTTTTATCGCAAAGAGGCATGGTAGAAACATGCAGGTAGATATAGTGGGAGTCAGAGATCCCAATGAGATTAACGGTATCCTCCATAAGATCTAAAAGAGGAAGGCTATAATCTTTTCAGACAAATCCTGCAAACAACCACTTTTAATACATTAAGAAGCAACGGAGCAGTAGCAGTCACGTCAGGGAGCTTTTAGATGAGTTTGGGAAAATGTTTCTTGTATACCTTCTTATTTCCCATATCCTACACACGGCATAGTGAGAATCCAGAAAAATTCAGTTGTGATCCGGTGAATAGAATCAAAAGTGCTTAGAGGGCTCGAGCAGTATTAAGAAAAATGATCTGAAATTTGGAAGTAAGTCAAGAGGATGACTGCATAACTTTCCATGTAATACTGAAGTATTGTTTAACATTCCCACCCAAAGATTACTTAATTCTCTAAGGGTGTTAGCGTTTTTGCTACATTATTTAATCTTAATCAGGATCCAGGCTCTGCAAAGTCATATGTTCAATTGTAGATTTCTCATCAGTAGAAAAGATGATCTCAAAGGCAATAATGTCACTTTTTGGAAGGATGTTGAACAATTTTTATCTATTAGAAAATCTATTTCAGCATTTTTTTAGTGAATGTCTATATAAATTTTCATTCCTTGAATTATCCTTTCAACAATGTTTACTATTCTGCTGTTTCTTTCATTTAGTATCTTAAAGACATTTTGAACACGTTTAACATATATTTGTGGTGTGTTTTGGAGAATCATCATTTTTAACTCATTGAAAATTATATTTTTATTTTACTGACAAAGGTCTTAGACCACACTGATGAGGCTGAAATGAGTGAAGAATTCAAGGATGGGGACCAATGGTTAGAAATAGATATTAGGTTTGTGGATTCTATCTCATTTTCTCCCCAAAACCCTGATAGGACTAGCTTAGACTGGTCACTAGTCTAAGGAGAAGGCCCTATTATTGCATTTGCAGCAGAAACTAGTGGGGTCATATTAACATGATATCTTGAGAGCCCAAGCCCCACCAGACATCCCTACCAAATGCTATCTTGAAAATAAGCACTTAGTAAAAATCTCAAAGACTTAATGTTTGGTGAAGCCATGGAAATAGTTCTGGGTTATAAATTAACAAATTGGACTAAGATGACTGAATTGGGCCAGATTTAATTTTCTTGAGTTATCCAGTTGGTTGAGTACTTATGATAAATATTAGATCAATTATATAAAAATTAAAAAGCCATATTTTCTTTGTATATTTGAACAGTGAATGATTTTGTAATTCAATTCACTCTAATAGAAAAACCATATGGGGAAATAAAGATAAGTCTCAACTAAAGGAAATGAAAAAGCAAGCTGTGGTGGAACAATTAGTTAGTTCAAATAAAAAATTATTTACTGAGTACATACAGTAGATAGGACATTGTGCTTGGTGTTGTAATACAGAGATGAATGAGACCTCCTGCTTTCCACTAAGGAAATCTATTACAAGAGATGCACAGATAAACAAAGAAATATCTATGCGGTGCTCTCATAGAATTATGTATAAAGCAGAGAACAAGGAGGGATTAACTCTGTCATGGTGCAGTAATAAGAGGAGGCTTCCTCAGCAGGGTGATGTATGTGCTGAATTTTGTAAAGTAAATAGAAATATTTTAGGAGAATAAAGCAAAGGTAGGGAGGGAATATAAGACAGGGTGTGTCACCAAAGCAAGGATTCAAAAGTCTTGGGTTTACAACATCATCTTAGACTTTCTATATGTTACATGGTACCCACCACAGTGATAGGTCTGTGGGGCCAGACAATGCCACAGTTGAAGCCTGACTCAGAAAAGGAAATTTTCACAGAAAGTTTGTATTATCTTTGCTAGAATCTACCCAGTTCTTTCCCTTATGCCTCATCCGGGAATAGCCCCTCAAAAAGGACAAGAGGGGAGGCTCTCCACGAAGAGCATGTCAAGTTACTGTAATATGCCATGATTTTTGTCCTCACCACCTTCAAGGTCATACTTTGAATATTAATATACCTACATCATATGATGCAGTGTGGTTAGGTTACTACAAAAAGTAACATTTGACATTTGTCAAAACCCATAGAATGTACAACACCCAGAGTGAACCCTAATGTAAACTATGGACTTTGGGTGATGATGACCTGTCAGTGTAGGTTCATCGATTGTAGCAAATGTGTCACTCTAGTGTGGGACATTGATAGCAGGGGAGGCTGTGCATTCCAGCGGTGGGAGACGTATGAAAACTTTCTGTACTTTCCGCTCAATTTTGCCGTCAACTTAAAACTGCTCTAAAAACTAAAATCAATTATTTAAAAAAATATAAAATGAGGAAGAGGTAAAAACAAAAAGAATAGAAGAAAAACAGCAGGAGTGCTTAAAACAATTAATTAAGACAACCGAGAGAACAAAACCTTAGAAAAGTAATTCAAATAATGAGCAATTCAATGTAGATGATAAAGCTGTGTCACCTGACTCCACCTGTCAGCTATAGATAAGAAGGAAAGCTCCAGTGTGGGCCCGGAAGACCAGATTTCTCCCTAAGATCTCATATAGTCTTTCCACACTGTGTTACATACAGAGTGAAGGTGACGCAAAGAAGACAATCCAAAAATAGAGCTCTCCTCTCATAACCAGTCCTCAACTTTTTAAAACTCTATGCCTACAGCTCTACTCCTAGCTCCGAGGCCCTGCAGCATCCTTGGACTTAATCTGTATTATCATTCTTCACCTTTTGCCTGAAAGAAACATGAAGTCACTAGAAGAACAGCGTTTGGGAGGATGTTGGCTTCCAGAGGAACTGTAAGGCATTCTTCAGCATCCACCCACAAAGCCCTGTGCAGTCTCCTACTTGGGTGAATCTGTTTGAACCACGTGAAATTAGAGAATTTCTGTTGGCTTCCTCAACTCCTTTCTGTGGGCTCTTATCATCTTATGATTTCAGGGGCAAAGAAGAAGAAATACACCAAGCGAAAATGCATTTTCTTCACAAATTTTAGAGCAACATGCTAAAGATGCCCTCAAGACCTCCTTTTCTCTTGGCTCCATTCTGGTTACTCTTTGGTTTTCCCAGAACACAGTGTCCAACCAAGTGAAAGCACATGACAAGATGTGTGCCAATAATCACACGGAAACTTCAACGTGAAGGCACAATCCATGGCGGCAAGCCTTGTGAAGGGCCACCCCACAAACACAACAGCTTTTGATCTCTTTGCTCCTCATACAAATGACTCATTCCCAACCCTCTGATCAAATACTGGCCTCAGCCTTCAACAATACCTTTGAGCTGATGTAAAGCAGAGAAAATAAAGCCCTAAGCTCTCACTAGACCAATATTTTGGAGTTGATAGACTTAAATTACTTTGCTGGCTCCTCAAGAAGCATCCTTGTCATTTAAGCATATAGTTATATCATGATAAATAAAGTAAACATATTTAGTCTATTTAATTGGAAATTTAAAATGTTTCACTAAACTATAATTTGTCTAAATTATACTTTGGCTCTTAAGAAAAAGCCAATATATAAAACATATTGCTGTATTATTCACAATTTTATTAAACAGTTACTGAGTTTATTGAGTCTAGGGGTAATTTACATAATCTTCATTTGCAGTTTTGTTTCTTTACATTCTTTTCAGTAATTTTTCTGCACGAGCCAAGAGGCCAAATAAATTCTAGAAATGAGACTTTCTAAAGTTTTAATGGCTATTGCATCATTCCTCATTGTCATTGTAATTATCAGTTACTACTGTAGAACAGAGGAGGTAGGATTGCATAGGTAAACAAATTTCTTTGATTTTTAATGAACATATGTCTCATATTTATCAATACATAATTAACTTAGTAAACATGAGTTATCATAGCATTCATTAGTATTTCTGATGATAATGAAAAATCTAAATTATGAAGTATATCTACATATAGTGACAAAAGAGGATTAGAAATTTTATATTAAAATTTCTGAGCATACATTCATTATTGAAGTTCAAGAATATTTTTCTCCAAATACTCTTTTTGGAAAATAGCATGATACTGTAATGTGTTTGGTGCCTCAAGCAAAGGAACACATCGCTTCAGAAAAATCAGATTTGATTTGGGCTTCAACAATCCTTAGAATGCATTGACCTGTTTGCCGGCTACACTTCTAAATCAGCCTGGGAGCTTCATTCCCGTGAGGCTGACATCACCATTGGCACACAGCCTCTGCACCGTAGCTCTTTGTGCATAGAAATGAAAGGGGTTGGGATAACCTGCTAGGGAGTAAATTGTTTTTAGGGGGAAATCTGTAATATTTTTAGCACTCTCTTTACTAAGTTCTAAACAATAAATAGTACCACTTAGTTTTTCATCTTCTGTGGAAATGTGTGGCTTTCAACATTTTCTCAAAGAAATGTAATTCACAGCTTAGAAGAAGGAAATATTTTCCTTCAAATATTTTCATATTTTGTTATTTTTTTATCTTAGAACATGGGACTAATCGTTTTTTACAGAAGGTTAGTGCTCATCCAATTTCATGGGGTTATTGGTTCATATCACAGATGCAAAAATGCGAGTGTTGGTTATTTCATCTTTTCTAAAAATACAAACCACTATAGGTCAGAGTAATGGCATTTGGCTTATCTCTCAAACACAAATATAACTTGGGGACCACTGATGCATTTGAGGAAAGAGGCGCCAATTCCTTCTGTAAAACTCTAAAGTTATTACTGTCTTCTTTATATAGCATTCTCTCTAAATAAAGTATTACCAACCATTACCAGAGTGCTTGTCTTTAAATTAGAAAGTGCAGGTATTACTTCTTATGCTCCACACCTTTAAAGATTAATTCATTTACAGAAAAGTATGGTACTTACGACTGATAATAAGCCATTCCAAATCATATTTTACTAAATGCCAAATTATTTTACTAATTATTTCAACATAATAGACTGAAGACTACCATGCAATTTTTGAGAATTTGGTATACAAACCACATCTGTACCAATAAACAAAACAATGTACTGATAGCTACCTTTAGTCTGTGCCCTTCAATGAAATGGTTTACAATGCACCTTGTCATAGATTGTTTTGGTTGCTTACAATTATTAATCCCTTTCCTTTGTTGGTATGCTTTCCTGTAGGTGAAGTCTACCTTCTGACCCGTTGATTTGGGCTTGGCCATGTGACCTGCTTTGGCTAATTGAATGTGTGCAGACATGTCAATATGCCATGTCCCAGCAGAAGCATTAAATGCATTTGTGTTGTTTTTCTTCAGCTCTCTCACTCCTGCTCTCCATCATGAGAACATTATGTCCCAGATGGTGACTATTCATTAAGCCTGGGTTCCAAGGAAGAAGATGAATGGAGTCCAGCTGAGTTATAGCCCTCATCTAAACTGAGCCAGAAATAAATATTTGTTATTTTAAGTCTCTGGTATTTGGATTGATTGTTGCTCCAGGAAAAGCTAAATAACAGAAATTTATACTGGAAGTTGGATGATGATGTAACAAAAATATTTAAAATATGTGTCTCTAGATTTGGTCTGAACTTTGAGGTAAATGTTGTACAAGGCTGATAAAATTCTAATAGCTGGAAAGATAGAAAATATACCTAATAAAATTGAAGCCTTGGAAATAGAGTTTTCTTGAAGAAAAATGTTGGAATGAGTTAGTTATCATTAACTGCATTTGATATGCTTCTACAAGAGATTAGTAAGAAAAGAATTGGCTTCTTTACAAGCAGGAATAGAAGCACAAAAGGAAAATCTAGAATTTATGGGGCTTTTTAGACTTGAAAGATGCTTCTATTTTGCCTATACAATTAGCAAAAATATTCAGTAATATAGTCTCAGGACAAAATCGAAACCATGGGCATGTGTGGAGGACAAAGATTCAAGCACGGCTGTGACCTCCAAACCCTTTATTAAGGCCTGTAATTGAATTAATGTGGCTCCAGAAAATAATTTTAATTGAAAAAAAGTGGCTCATGGTAGAAAAGAATAATACTGCTGTCTCATAGAAGCTTGGCAAGTTTCAAAGGCGTATACCTTAATCCAGAAAGACAAACGTGACTCAGAAACTATTGGTGTGGCTATTGGCACCTGGGGGTGACTGGAATTAAAGAGGGTAAAATCACAAAAGTGCCCAAGTGCTGCCAGCCTGGATGTGAAGAGATGGTGACTGAGATTCAAAATAACCTTTGAACATCCAACTTTTTGAGGGCAGGAAGCAGGCTGGAGAAGTCCATCCATGCAGTGTCTGGGGAGGGCATATTCTCCAGAGATCTCTTCAAAAGTAGACACAGAGGCTAGTGGAAAAGGAAGGATGTCCCAGAGAAAGCACAAGATCCATAGAGAACAATGAACTGGGGCATTACTCTCAAAGGGGTAATCAAGGATCACTCCTTACCCCAAGGTTTGGAGTCATTTTAACCAGTGCTGTAGGATTTCAGAATGCCTGAGGACCAATAATTACTTACCCTTGCAAGTGAGAGTGCTCGCTGTTTTTTACATCACTGTTGTACTATTGCATGTTGGGTGTATAGGGCACCATAAACTAAAAGGATCTGAATCTTATGAATATTGTTTAGATCAAGATTCTAGACTTTGAGGCTGAAGCAGTGGTTGGATAACACTTTTGAGGTGTCTTGTGAAGAGGGTGAATATGTTTGTGTGTGTGTAGGAGGGAAGTCAATATCTGCAAACAAAAGTGTAGCCTGTAGTAGAATTTACTATTTGTTAATAAATCCTTCCCTACCTTTGCCGTGCTTCTCTGAAGGTGGACTCACTCCTCCCTTCTCCATTGAGCTTGGCCATGGAACTCACTTTGGCCAATAAATGTGGGCAGTTAGGATGTATGCCAGCTTCCAGCAGGAGTGCATGTGGTTGACTCCATTTCCCTCGCTTCTGCCCTCACCATGAGAAAAACAAGCCCCAGTCAGTGGTTACTCATTCAGTCTGGGGCCAGGATTGAGGAGACATATGAAGCCCAGCAACGCCCAGAGGACCCACAGTTGATCTGCATCCTTCATGTAACGTGAGCAAGATATATCTCTTTTTCTAAGCCTAAGTTGTTTGGGACTTTGCACCAAAGACTCATGGATAAACATACATTATTTGATTTAAACTGTGTGACATCATGAGCTATCTATTGTTACATATATTTTTACAGATGACTTATCTGAGGCTTAGAGAGGGTAAATAAAAAAAAAATTTCAAGGTTATATAGTTGTTATCCAGCCTTGGTGGTCTAGTGGTTAAGATTAGACACTGTCACTCCCACAGCCTGGGTTCATCTCCTGGTCAGGGAACTATGTCACCCATCTGTCAGTTGTCATACTGTGGCAGCTGTGTGTTGCTGTGATGCTGAAAGCTATGCCATCAGTATTTCAAATACTAGCAGGGTCTCCCATGGTGGATAGGTGTCAGCGGAGCTTCCAGACAAGACAGACATGAAAGAAGGACCAGGCTACCACTTTCAAGAAATTGGCCATGAAAACTCTATGAATGGCAGTGGAGAAAAGACGAGGCAGGGTTTTGCTTTGCTGTACACAAGGTTTCTACAAGTTGGAATTAAGTTGACCTCAACGGCACCACCAACAACAATATAGCTGTTGAGAGGCAAAGATGAGTTTCAGATTCAGTATTAAATCTAAATCCCCACTCATTCCAATAGGCCATGCTTCTGTTCTCTGTCAATGACATGGTTGAATTGCTAGTCTTCTAATTAAAAGTAGTATTTTTATTTCTCCTAAAATTAGGGTCTAAATAATATTACACAGCATTTTCTTTTTAAATAACCATGTAACACTTATTTTGGCAACAAGAAAGCATCATGATCAGTAAGTTTGATGTCTTGGGAAGATATTACATCTAAGTATACAATATTTTTCAACCAACATTGGAAAGGCAGAATCTAAACTATACTAAACGTACCTATGGAAACTGGTTTGTTCAGTGAACATGACCAACTATGGTAACTGCCCAGATCCCTAATGGGTTTCCTTCGATGACAAAGCCAACAATAAAACTTCAGTAACACTGGAAAAGAGAAGAACCATCAACATATAGGGCCTAAAGGGGTCTGGCATGCTATACAGTCTGAACCACCCTTCATTTTAAAGACGAGGGAACTGAGGAACAATTAATCATGTGATTGCTTGAAGGTCACAAAGTAGCAGGAGTATACAAAGTTGCTCCCTAAAATGTAGAGATTTCAAAGATGAGAAGATTTGAATGTGTTCTCATGTCAAGTGGCTCTCTCAAGCTTAGCTACTGAATTGGCTCTGAGTCAGCATGGCACTTTGCCATATTGAGTAAGAAAATCACAAACAGATGACTAGCTTACAAATGACCAGCTTTTGTAGACAGGCACTTGGCAAGTGGAAAGAATGAGTAGTGATTTTTGACATTGACTCTCCAGTACCAGAGGTCACTGCGTAGCCATGGATGAGGAAGGTAATAGGATAATGCTGATGGCTTCTCTGACTTAGCATGCCTACCAGACATCAGAATTCTTGGTGATGACACATCCTGTCTAACCTAGGCAATCATAACTGGGCATCATGCCATTAATCTTGAAAACTTACGTAAAAGTTCTTTGAACAGTGATTATAGCTAAGAACAGCTGGCTTTTTCACTGTGTCATAAACCACTTATGACTGACTCATAAAATGATTTGCAAAAGGTGTAATCACTGACAAAGAAAAAGAAAACACAGGTGAGATGAGTGACTGCAGTGATAGAGGAGAACAACTTGGCATTAATTAATTTCTGGATTTACTTTTCGTTTGGGGTCAAATGGCCAATCTCTGACAGGGCCCCAAAGCCTTTTTGCAATATGGCATCAGAGCCTCAGTAGAGCATGAACCCTTTCAACACAGGCAAATAGTTTAAGGAACCAATTTTAGTTCTAAATATAAATATATTCAAGTTTATCTTGAGATGACATGCTAGAATATGGGTCTATTAGTCAGTCCCTAACTTGGCATTCTTCAACAACTGAATCTAAGCCTGTCATCAGTGTTATTTCTCGATGCCACCACACAGTGACAGTTCAACCCATTCAGACTCTAACTTCTGTGATTTGCACATCTGTAACTTAATTTTCATTGACTCTGTTTGATAAGTTTCTACAGCAGGCCCAGGCCAAAGTGGGTGCATCTTTTGATACATTGACTAAATGGATAAAGATAATGACAATGATAAGAATAATTATATATTCCTCAGTTTTCTTTAAGAATGATCTAAATTTTTATTTTCCAAATAACTTCACGAGAGAGAGAGGGGAAGGTGGTGGTGTATGATTCAGAGCTCGCTTCCTCCCATGGACACAACAAATCTGTAATTACATGTGGAATAATTTCCTCTGAGAGAGATCTGGAAACGGGATGAAAAACTCCTCTACAATAAGGAAGAACAGTGAGATGGGGGAGAGTGAGACACATGGTCCCACTGAGGAGAACACCCCAAACTAGCGGGGTGCTTGAGGGCCAGGGGTGTTCTCAAAGGTTCCGGGCTTTTCCCGGAGGAGTGAGGAAATGGAGCTCCACGTTAGGCACCTGATCCTGAAATCCAGCGGTGGAGGACGAGACCTCGAAACACCTGGCTGTGAAAATCAGTGGACTTTTACACCGAGGGAAAATACAGAACTATAGGGGAAGGAACACCTGCTCTTGAAGGGATCTTGCTCAGACTCACTGGGCCCGGAACCAGTGAAACAGACCAGACGGAAGAGGGCATAGTCCGTAGGCAAGAGACTCACTTACAAAGCTTGGAGTGGAGATAAAGGAGGCAGCTGGGGCCCACAGGGACTGAGACACTTGTGGCAGTCATTTTTGTGACCTCAGGCAGCGGTGCTGACACCAGCACTGGCAGGCAGCATTCTGGAATCCTCCTCGAGGCTATTAGTGTGGGAGCCTTCCCCACCCATTGGCACACCTAAGGCAATCATGCACAGCAGGGCAGCACAGGCTGCCCAAGCTGGGGGTCCGCCTTGCCCACCAGCACACCTGCAGCTGTTCTGCACAGCCAGGTTGCACAGCCAACCTGTATCTGGGGCCTGCTCTGCCCACAAGCAAGCCCACAGAAGTCGTGTGCCTCCAGGACTCGGAACAGCCACACCAGGAGTCTGCACCACCCACCAGTGAGCCAGCAGCAGTTGTGCACTGCCAGGCTGCATGGCCAGCCAGCCTGGGAACTGCCCCACCAGTCACTAAGCCAGCACTCATGCACAGCCAGGCCACATGGCCAGCTGCACCAGGGGCCTTCCCTGCCCACTAGTAAGCCAGCAGCAGTCACATGTCACAAGGTAGCAGCCACCAGGTAGCACAACCATCCACACCAGGGGCCTTCCCAGTCCACCAGTGAGCTCACAGGTGTCATACACCATGGGCCTTGCAATCAATCAGCCACACTGGGAGCCTTCTTCATCCTCTAGAGAGCTTGCAGCAGTTGCACACCACTCAACCTTGTAACAAATCAAAAAATACCTTGAGAAAAATGAAAATGATAAACATAATGGTCCAAAATCTATGGGATGCAGCAAAAGCAATTCTAAGAGGGAAGTTTATAGCAATACAGGCCTATCTCAAAGAATCAGACAAATCTCAATTAAATAATTTAAATGTACACCAAAAGAAACCAGAAAAAGAAGAACAAACCAAGCCCAAACTTAGCAGAAGGAAGAAGATAATAAAGATCACAGCAGAAATAAATGAAATAGAAACGAGAAAACAACAATAGAAAAGATCAATGAAACTAAGAGCTTCTTCTTTGAAGAGATAAAAAAAGCTGATAAACCATTAGCCAGACTTATCTGGAAAACAAGGGAGAGGGCTCAAATAAATAAAATCAGAAATGAAAGAGGAGAAGTTAAAAATGACACCACAGAAATACACAGTAGTATAAGAGATTATTAGAAACAGTTATAAGCCAACAAATTGGACAACCTAGAACAAGTAGATAAATTCCTAGAGTCGCACATCTTCCAAGACTGAATCAGGAAAAAGTAAAATATCTGAACACACTGTTTACTAGTAATGAAATTGAATCAGTAATCAAAAAATTCCCAATTAACAAAACTCCAGGAGCAGACATCTTCACTGCTGAATTCCACAAACATTTAAAGGAGAGTTAATACTGATCCTTCTTAAACTCTCCTGAAAAATTGAAGAGGAAGGATCGCTCTCAAACTTATTCCACAAGGCCAGCATTACCCTGATACCAAAACCAAAGACATCAAAAAAAAGATAGTTACAAGTCAATGTCTCTGTTGAAGATAGATGCAAAAGTTCTCAACAAAATATTAACAAACTGAATTCAATGACACATCAAAAGGATCATACACTGTGATCAATTGGGATTTATTCTGGTGATGCAAGAATGGTTCAACATTGGCAAATAAATCAATGTGATACACCACATTAACAAAACAAAGGATAAAAATACTCAATGATGAATACTCATACTCAATGATGAAAAGCTGAAAGTTTTTCCTCTAAGATCAGGAACAAGACAAGGATGCCCCTCTTACCACTCTTATTCATACATAGTTTCAGACAAGAAAAATTAAAGAAATAAAAGTCATCCAAATTGTAAAAGAAGAAGGAAGAGTGAAATTGTCACCTGTCACTGTTTGCAGACAATATACTATATATAGAAAACCCTAAAAACTCCACCAAAAAACTATGAGAACTAACAAACAAATTCAATAAAGTTACAGACAAAATAAATATACAGAAATAAGTTGTGTTTCTGTACACTACCAATGAACTATCAGAAAGAAAATTAAGACAATCCCATTTACATGTATATCAAAAACCATAAAATACCTAGGAATAAATTTAACAAAGGAAGCAAAAGGCCTGTACTCTGAGAACTATGAGACACTGATGAAAGAAACTGAAGAGGACACAAATAAATGGAAAGATAAACTGCATTCATGGATTGAAAGAATGAAAATAGTTAAAATATCCACACTACTCAATGGAATCTACAGATTCAATGCAGTCCCTATTAAAATACCAATGGCATTTTTCACAGAATGAGAACAAATAATCCCCAAATTTGTAGGGAACCACAAAAGACTCCAAATAACCAAAGCAATATTAAGAAGAACAAAGCTGGATGTATCACACTCCCTGATTTCAAACTGTGCTGCAAAGCTGTAGTAATCAAAACAGTATGGTACTAGCATAAAAACAGACACATAGATCAACAGAACAGAATAGAGACTGGAAAAATAAATCCACACCTAAATGCTCCATTCATCTACAACAAAGGAGGCAAGAGTACACAATGGGGAAAAGACAATCTCATCAACAAGTGGTGTTGAGAAAACTTGACAGCCACGTGCAAAAGAAGGAAACTGGACCACTTTCTTACACCATACCAAAAATTCACTCAAAATGGATTAAAGACTTAAATGTACGACCTGAAACCACAAAACCCCAGTTTTATGAAGAACACATAGGTAGTAAACCCATTGACACCAGTCTTAGCAATAATTTTTTGGATACGTAGAACCAAAAAAACAAAACCAATGAATAAACGAAACAAAACAGAAACAGACTTATAGATACAGAGAACAAAGCGGTAGTTGCTGGAGGAGGAGGGGTTGCGGGGAACGTGAAATAGGTGAAGGAGATGAGAGGTGCAAATGTCCAGTCACGAAATAAATAAGTCATGGGGACGTAATGTACAGCACAGGGGATATGGACAACAATATTGCAGTAACTGTGTATGATGAAAGATGGTTATTAGTCTCATCAGTGTGATGATTTTGTCATGTAAATAAATGTCAAATCACCATGTTGCGCATCTGAAATGAATACAATGAGTATGTCAACCATAGTTCAATAATCATGAAAGTGCATTCAACTTACGTATTTATAGAAAATTCAAGCAGGAAAGCAACTTTTCTAAATATCTTATAACAAATAGATTGATATTACACAGTGTTCTTTGAGGAATCTCTCCAAAGGATTTTCCTTTAAAATTTTTGAAATCTTATTTTGTTTTATTTCTGCTATCATAGCCTACTCAAAGAAGATTGACTTAGCTGTTTATGCCTACATTAAAAAAAATCTCAAAACAATAACCTAAATTTATACCTTCACGAACTAGAAAAAGAAGAGTAAAATAGACCCAAAGCCAGCAAAAGGAAAGAAATAATAAACTAGTGTGGAGATAAACAAAATGGAGAATAGAAACACAATGGAGAAAAATCAATGAAACCAAAAGTCAGTTCTTTGAAAAAAATCAACAACATTAATAAATTGTTAGCTAGACTGACAAAGAACAAAAGAAAAAAGATACAAATAACCAAAATCATAAATGAAATTGGGGACATTACTACCAACTTTACAGAAATGAAAAGGATTAAACGAATAATTGTATGCCAACTCTTGTTATTGAACAAGTACATGTCAACAAATACCAACAAATTAGATAATACAGAATAAATAGACATATTTCTTGAAACACATAAATTATCTAAACTGACTCAAGAAGAAATGGAAAATCTCAATAGACCTATAACAAGAACCTCCCAAGAAAGAAAGGTCCTGGACCAGATGTCTTCACAAGTGAATTCTATCAAGCATTTGAAGAAGAATTAACACAAATCCTTCTCAAATTCTTCCAAAAAATAGAAGAGGAAGGAACACTTTCTAACTCATTCTATGATATCAAAGCCAGATAATAACATCATGAGAAAAGAAAATTGCAGATCAATATGTCTTGTGAACATAAATGCAAAAATTCTCAATAAAATGTTAGCAAATCAAATCCAATAACATATTAAAAGATTATTCAGTATGACCAAGTGGATTTATTCCAAGAATACAAGACTAGTTCACTATGAGAAAATAAATTCATGAAATACATCACATTAATAGAACAAAGAGCTAAAAAAACACAGGAACATCTTGACTGATGCTGAAAAGGCATTTTACCAAATCCAACATCCTTCTTGACAAAAACTTCCAGAAAACTAGAAAGTGATGGAAAATTCCTCAACATGATAAAGGGTATTTATGAAAAATTCACAGCAAACATTGTACTTAATGGTGAAAGACAAAGATTTTCCCGTAAGAGAAAGCACACAACAAGAATGCCTATTCTCACCACTGTTGTTCAACATGGTCCTGGAAGTTCAAGTCAGAGCTTCAAAAATAAATCAGTAAATAAAAGGCATGCAGATCGGAAAGGCAAAACCATTTGTCTTCACAGATGTTATGATCCTGTACATAGAAAATTCCAAAGAATCCAGAAGGAAGCTACCAGAGCTAATAAAGAATTCAGAAAAGTTGCAGCATAAAATAACAAGGAAAAGTAAATCATTCCTATACATCACCATAAAGAATCCAAAGCAAATTAAGAAAGAAGTTTCATTTAAAATAGCATCTAAAATAATTAAATACTTAGGAATAAATCTAAGTAAGTGAAAGACTTGTATGCTGAAAACTACAAATATTGCTGAAATAAAATAAAGAAGTTCTAAATAAATCGAAAGACATTCGTGTTCATGGATAGCAAGACTTAACATTGTTAAGATGTCAATATCACCAAAAGTGATCTACAGATTTATTACCATTTCTATGAAAATTCCAACAGCTTTTTTTTCACAGAAATAGAAAACAAATTCTAAAATTCAAAGGGAATTTTAAGGGGCCCCAAATAGCCAACAATCTTGCAAAAGAAGAATAAAGTTGGTGGACTCACATTTCCTGACTTTGCAACTTACCACAAGGCTATAATACTTAAAATAGTATGGTACTGGCATAAGGACTGATATATAGACCAATGGAGTAGAATAGAAAGCCCAGAAATAAGCTCTCACATATACAGCCAACTGATTTTCTACAAGGATGCTAACACTATTCAATGGGGGAAAGAGCAGTCTTTCCAACAAATGGGATGGGAAAAACTGGATCTCCACACGCAAAAGAATGAAATTGGATCCTTACTTTATACCATACAGGAAAATTAACTCAAAATTGATCAAAGACCTAAACTTAAGGGCCAAAACTATGAAAGTCTGAAAGGAAAACATAGGGGAAAATCTCCATGCTGTTGGTTTTGGTGAAGATATCATGGATCTGACACCAAAAGTACAGGCAAGAAAAAAAAAATAGAGTGAACTTCAACAGAATTAAGAGGTTTTGCACATCAAAGGACAGTATCAAGAAAGTAAAAAGACAACCTACAGAGCAAGAAAATTATTTTTAAATCATATAACTAATAGGTTAATATTTAGAATATATACGGAACATCTACAACAATAACAAAAGAATTCAAAAATGAGCAAAAGAGTTGAACAAACATTTTTCCAGTGAAGATAAACAAATGGCCAATAAGCACTTAGAAAGATGCTCAGCATCACTAGCTATTAGGGAATGCAAATCAAAGCTATGGTGAGATAAAACTCCACACTTACTGGAAAGGCGATTATAAAAATGAGACAAAACAAAACAAAATAAATATTGGTAAGGATATGGAGAATTTGGAAGCCTTGTGCATTGCTGGGGAAACGGAAAACGATGCAGTCACTGTGGAAAACAGGTTGGTGGTTTCTCAAGAAGTTAAACATAGAACTATCATATGATCCATAAATTCCACTACTAAACAGAACAGGAAACAGACATCTGTGCACCAATGATCATAGCAGCATTATTCATAATAGCTGTAAGGTTGAAACAACCCAAATGTCCATCAACAGATAAATGGATAAACAAAATGTGATATATATATACAATGGAATACTAATCAGCCAGAAAAAAGAATGAAATTTTTATATATTCTACAATACGGACGGACCTTAAATCATTGTGTGAAATAAGCTGGGCACAGAGGATGAATACTGTGGAGTCCATGTATATGAGGTGTCTCTAACAGGCAATTTCACAAGGACAGAAAGTAGGACAGAGGTTACCAGGGGCTAAACTGGAGACAGAAGGGAGGGGAGGAGAAGTTACTGTTTAATACGTACAGAATTTATGCTGGGGATGATGCAAAGGTTTTGGATACAGACAATGGTGATGGGTATACAACACTGTAAACATATTGAATACCATTGAATTGTATACTTAACAAATGGCTAAAATTATAAGTATCATGTTATGTATACTTTACCACAATAAAAAATACGTCACCGCTGCATAAGTCTGTGAGAAAACAATTTGAGGAGCTCACCTCTCACTGACTATCGAACTCAGATAGCATCAAGGTTTCCTTCCACTTTATCCTTGCCTTCAGGGAGCCTCCAGTCCAATGGGGAAAATAATTATACACAAGCAAAATTTGGCTTGAGTTTCTTTCCTCAACCCAGTTAACAACAGATTCGCCTTCTCTGCTGTGCAATCAGTCTCTGCGTCTTTTCCTACTTCAGTTCCCTACTTTTGAGAAGACGGTTGTAAGTAGGAGGTGGCAGAGGGAAATTCATTTGTGTCTCAGACTATTGAGCTCATTCCTATTTTGACTACCTTTCCCCAACAAATCTTTAATTGGATGACAATCGATCTTGGGTGTATTGCCCTATAGGATCTTTATCTTTGTCACGTCTGATCAAAACCTCTGACACTGAAAGAAAAGATATTTAACTACATATTGTGCCCAAAGCTAAATTTTCTTATACTGTCAGAAAATAGTTTCACAAAAGTCACTCACACTTAAATTAGTAATTTCCTGTCAATTATCCAGGATCACCCCTATGTATTACTAACTTTGGTGGGAAAAACTCATAAAATAGCCTGATAGTAACACAATCTATAATTTCATAGTAACACTTTAATTTGAAAAACTGATACATCCTTAATTAACTTGAAGAGTGTTCATAGACCTTCCAGGTATTAATGGAAACCACAAGGAGGATAGGTAAGGATATCGAAGATCTAAATATTACATATTCTTCAACACAAGAAAAATCCAAAACTCTAACCTATCAATAAAAACAAAAGCTCTCTCTTTGAAAAGAGTATTTAAGTGGGCAATCCTCTTGAAAGATGGAAGAACCAGGAAGAAATATCAAATACTAAATACCTAAGTATCAAACCTTGATGAAAGGTTTTAGGCAGCAGCATGGTAGACACTGGTATATTTTGGCTGCCTTTCATCCAATGCCCTTTGTAATGGCGCCCAAATGTCCCTTCTGGGAATTACCTTCCTATATTCCAATGAAGATTTGTTAGAGGTAGTGCAGGGCTCCTTCTACAGAAGCAAGAGTCAGAGCCTCAGTTTCCCTGTCACATTTAAGAGGAATTAAGGTTTTTTAGCTTGGAGACTAATCGGGGTGGTAAATACTGACTCACTACAATCACCATTCACAAACTGTCGCTGCTCCTCAAGTAGGAGATGCATCCAAAGAGTCTAAGTGAACCCTTGAGATGGCTTACTCTCTGAATTCTCTGGTCAGATCTCAGAGTGTCTCTTAGATTCACCTCTGACGTGGGCCCTTGATGAAGTGGGGTTGGTTTGATAACCCCCTCCAGATTACTGATACTGTGAGAATGCAATACTGCTAAGGACCCCAGCCATCTGGCCCATTTATTCTCTTTTCCTGCCAACCCCCATTTCCAGGGGAACTGACCTTTTCTTCTGTCTCCATTGTCTTCCTTGGCAAAGTTCCTGAAATGACTGGATTTTTATGACTCCCCAATGATGCTGTGACCTCTGTAGATGTGCAATCTATTCTGCTTACACCAGAACAGATGCCCTTTGTTTCTTAAACCTGACTTCACTCAAGTGGGTTGGATGTATCTATGTCCCTGTTTGGACTCATGCTTAGTGCCCTCCTGAGGACATTGCTCTGCCCCAATTTCCTGGGTCGGCTCCTTTTCCCTCCCTGCTCCACTTGGCTCTGTCCCTCAGTGACACTCAGCACACCAAGAGGGTGATGTCACTACACACTGATCTCATGCTGGTCCTTTGCTGGATGCCAATCTTAGCAGAAGTCTGTGGGGGGAAGAGCAGGGGAGGGCTCTATCTTTATTGATTCCCTCTGCTATTTGAATTAAAACCTTTCCCTTAGGCAAGCTTAATTTACACAATTAGAATTGGATTGCATGAAATTTTGAATTGTGAAATTTAATTCTCTGTTACCATAGAGCTTCCTAAATTTTTTTGTAAATTTGATCTTGCCTAAAAATTGAGTCCTGTAGACTGAAAATTGGCATCACGACTATAAACAAAACAAAATGATGCATTTGAAGCCTTGGTTTACAGATCTAGCAAATCCATGGTTTTTCCTTAGCCTCTTCATTGACATTTTAGTACATGAGGCTTGTAGCACATTATCATATACCACAGGCGATAGTGAAGTGGAAGGTGTTTCAGACTATGTAAATGAGAGGAAAGAGTTAGGGGATGTGAAGTGGAAAGCAAAATGGGTAAAAAGCCATAAACTATTGTTTAAAGAAGAATATAAAAGTAAGCACTACTGAAAAGCAAAGGATTGGAGATGGCATACAGATAGATGTGTGATGTGATTTACAATTTTTATTATAATTAGACTAATAAGCTTATATTTACTGTACTTGGACTATATGCTGGGCATGGTGCTACAGTCTTTATATACCCTATCTATTCCTGATAGCAACCCTAAGTAAAATCTATTTTAATCTCTGTTGTACTCATGAAGTCACACAACTAGAAAAAGATAGATCCTGAATTTGAATTCTGATGGTCTGAATACAGAGCCCATATATTCGACCACTATTTACATACCTTCTGTGATCTACTAGATGCTTTCTATGAATTACGGCTGATCCTTCTACGGAGGTCAATCAGTTTCACACCTGATATGCCCCAATTGGTTATAGATGAACAGCAGGATGCAACCTCTCCACCCTCAGGCAAACTTGAAGGCGTCTAGATTTGCCAGAACCACTGGACCTGTCTTCAGTAGGTGAGAAGTACTCCATGGAAGGCAGAGCATAGCGCAGGCAAATGGATGCTCCATAATCTTCCCAGACAGTGAGCAAGATAAATACTTGCTGGCCATGCTTAATGCCCTGAACATGGCCAAGAAGACGTTCTATTACATAGATATCTCCTTCAACAGTTAGATGCAGAATTCACTACTGCTGATGGCCCAGAAGGAACTGGTGACCCTGCTGGAGAGGTTTGGCTTTCAGGGTCCCATAGAGCACAGAGGACAGCCCAAAGAAGAGCCGCGGTGGGGTGAATGAATGAGCAAGAGAGCTGTCTCAGGACAGACACAGCTATGGGTGGCACCTTCAAATCTCTCTTCAGATATTGTGGTAGACTGAGGATAGCTGTAAATTCTTTGACACTCCTCCTTTTGAGATGTGGGGTCTACACTCCCTCCCCTTGAATCCCGATGGCTCTGTAACTGCTTCATAAAGAGACTGGAACAGAAGTAATACCCAGTTTCTGAGCCCAGGAAATAAAAGACTAACAGCTTCCACTTTCTGTCTCTTGAAACACTAGCTCTTGGAATCCAGTCATCAATGGAATGGGAAGCCCAAGGTACCCTATGAAGAAGTCCATGTGGAATTAAACCGAGGCCCCTGGCTCCCAGGACATGGATGGGCTCCCACCTAGCAGCCAGCACCAACTTATCAGCCATATGAATCATCCTTGGAAATGGACCCTCTACCCCAGTCAACCTATGCCAGCTGACACTACTTGGAGAAAAGATGAGGCCTCCCTGTGGAGCCCTGCCCAAATTGCAGACTCGAGAAATCTAAACAGTGCTGCCTTAAGTCATAAAATTTAAGGGAGGCTTGTTATGTAGCAATGGATAACTGGAGCTAATGGTGTTCTCTAAACTTACTCCAGAGTAATTAATTGCTCAGAAAGTGCAGAAAATTCTGCAAACAAAAGCTTTATCTTATTTTGAAATCATTTATATGAAAAGTTCAGTAATATCCAAAATACATTCACATTGTACCAAAAAGTTTCATAATATATTCATCAATAAAAGTAAAAAGGAGTTGTTCAACTCTTTAAATATAATTCATTTGTACATTTTCAAGTGGTTCTAAAAGGGTTTACATTTTTTTACCTATTTGTGCAAAGTTCAATGTTGCTGACAGCTAACAATAATTTTGAAGAGATTATCATGAAAAATTTAATTAAGCTAAAGACTTGGGGAAAAAAAAACCCCTATGTTAATAGATCAAGTTCAAATTGCTTTTAAAATTATTTGGAAATCTTATGCAAACTAATATTAGTAACTTATCTAATACTTTTACTGTATTATTCTAATGAATATATAATATCTAATTTTTTGCCAAGCCCCATGGAAACATATATGCATTGACTCCAGTTTAATCCTGTGTCATACTTCGAAAAATTTGCAAAACACTAATATAACTAACATTGTCCTCATTTTAAGGCTTAGGAAATAAACACAGAAAATTTGAGTACCTTGCCTCAGATAACACAAATGGTAAATTGTAGGAAGAATTTGAAGCTGAATCTGTTTAAATTCCAAGCCACTGCTCTTTCTAGTATTTTTTTCCCTCTTGAATAATTTAGCTTTGAGAAATTCTTCAGACCTTTATATTATAGTAATATTTAATAACATGGGTATACAAGTAGAGATGGGCCGCTCATGCACTGAAATTAAAAATGGCAATCATGTGGACATTTTATCTCATTAAGCCTAGATTCAGTCAGGACCTTGTAGATTTAGCAACACTCTGCTCCAGTTCAACCTGATCCTCATTAGGCAGGGGAGGGAGATTTGCCTCCAGTTCAGTTTTGATCAAAGCCTGCTGCAAATATATTCAACTCAGGGATGTAAGGTCAATCCACAAGGTAATGCCTCCGAGTTTACACTGTTAAACCCTGGATTGAAAGAGCTTTTGTGTGAGCTTGGTTAACCGCAATAAATAGCATTTATTCTGAGTATGCCAAATTAAAAAAAAAAAAAGCTTGGTGCATGAGATTCTATTACATTCTTTATTTACAAACTGACTATAAAATATACACAACAAAAAAATAGTATTTTATATTTTCTTTTCCTCGAGAGTTTCAACTAATTATGACAGTCAGTGTTGCTGGTGGTAGCTACATGAAAAAAGAGAAACCTAATTCTCAAATATTTAATCATTTTTATTCAGCTTTGGAAATGCCCCCACTTTCTGGATTTATTCTCCTCCTATTACACTAATTTGAGGACTACTGGTTGTTGTCAATAGTGGCAATGTTTGTGGTGGTAGTGATAGTTTGGTTGTGTGTACGTGGTTGTATGTGTGTGTTTTTGTTTTCGGAATTAATTTACCTGGCGTTTGTTTCATCCATATTTTCAACGAATCCAAAAAAAGACCTCAAGGAATGATTAGTGAACATAATTTTCTCCTTATCAGTAATGAAGTATAGAAATTAAACGTTGAAGAACAATTGCGGGGGATCAGGGTGATGGCTGGGAGTGTACTACAGATTGAACCTTGGGATCCAGGGGCTCTGCAGAATCTGGTTGTAAAAGCTACTAGCTCCACAGGCTCTTCTCTTGAGAGCCAAGATGAGAGCGTCTTTTGCTGGGAAGTGAAAGTCTAAATGGGAGAAACTCCGCCCCTCTCACTCAGATGCTCCCACAGCCCCCTTACTTGGCAGGAAATTGCTCGACCTACATTATCAAAACCCCTTCCTTCTGGCTCTCTGCAGAGGTCAAGTCTAGATTGCCTTCAATATTATTATTAGATAGAAGAACATCTCCACCATTATCTAGAAGAGGTAAGAATGTTCATTAGCCTAAAAAAACCTGTGTGTGTTGAACTACAGTAAAGGTCAATGAGGAAATGCATTGAGTTGTCATTAAACTGGCCTCAGTTGGAGAAAGAACATTAGCAACTTGATTATTAGGCTTATGGTAAGAAACTGAATGTCATTTTTGAAGCAAAAACTTTTTAAGGATTGGAAACATGATCTAGGTTCAGACCACCCCAATTGTTTTAATAAGATGAGCTGAAACAAAAGGAATTTCATGACTACTATTGGTGTAGCTGTCAAGCAAGCAGAAAGAGAAGAGATTTTGATGAAGGAAAAGTAAAAGCTGGGCAAAGGGCAATTGGTTGCAGGTAAATACCAACAAATATGTCAGCCCAGGGTGTTCTGATGGCTTGTGGGAAAAAATAATAACTTTATGATCTCAGAAATGCAAACCACAAACTTTTTGCCCAGATAACAACTAACCTGCCACTGACAAAGAAGCCAATCACGCAGCGATGATAACACTAAGTACTACAAGAGACATCTATAATCAGAAAGTAATACATCTAGTAGACAATTCACAATATTTCTAAAGAGGGTCTCCAACAGAGTTGTTGGGTCATTCATAAAAGAAGCCAGAAACAAATGGATCTGAAATGGGTGATAACAATTAGGCAGAATGTCCAGAAGAATATCATGATGTCTACCAAGATGTTCACCCAAGACACTACCGACATGGCAACTGAGGCATCAGTTATTTTATTTACACAAAGAAGCATTCTAAAAACAATACATGTAAGGTATGAACAGTTTAAAATAAAATGAACATTCACGAGTGGATTATTTAGTTTAAAAATAATAAAACATTGTCTGTACATTGAAAGGTCTCTGGATTTCACTCTAATTGCATCCATCTCTCTTTTTCAAGATAACTGTTGTATTTTTGTCTGTTCTGCACTGTCCATAAATGGAATAAAATAATATGCATTTTTCATTACGTTTTTTGTTAAATATGATTTTCGGATTCATCTTTGATGATCTGTGCAACTGCCTTTCATTCATTTTCACTGCTGTGCGTTTGATTAAATGCATAAACTACAGTTTATCCATTCATCTTACTGGTAATTGACATTTTTCTGGATTTTCTTAAAATAACATCATAAATGTTGCTACTTTGAGCTTTTTTGGACTAAAGCGTAAGATTTCTTCAGAGGATATGTCTTGGAGTGGAATTACTGGATCATAGAGTCTGTGCCTGTGAAACTTTACTACATATTGCCAAAATATTTTCAAAAATTGTTCCAAGTCATGCTCTAACAAGCAGGATATGAATAATCATAAAGCGTGTGCATACCCACAACACCTGGTATTGTCAAACATTTTAATTTTTGCCTTTCAGGGAAATAAAACTTTCTCTTATTGTGTATTATTTTTTTATTGATCTGTTTATAATGATATTCAGTATCCTTTTAATAGAGTTTTGCCATTATTCGTTCTTCTTCTCTGAATTGTTTACATTTTTTGACAATTTTTTTGGTGTTGATAATATTTTTCTTATTGATTGTAGGACTCATTCATGTAACTCAATATTGATCCAGTATCAATTGTTTGGCTTGTGCTTTGTTAATTTGTGGTTTGTTTTTTAGCTCTCAGTTTAATATCTTCAGGTGAAAAAACTTTCTTGCGTCTTCTTTAAGAAATATTACCTACTTCAAAATTAAAGATAATCTCCTTTATTGTATTCTAAAAGATTTGTAGCATTGTGTTTCATGCATAAGTCTTCATTCTACCTGAAACTGATTGTTTTTTCTGTATTGTGTTCAATTCGTGTTTTCTACATGGATAATCAGGTGATTCAGCACTACTTGCTGAATAATCAATTCTTTCCCCACTGATCTCTAATGCTCGCTCAGTAGGAATCAATATTTCATATATGTGTGGCTACGCTTCCTGGCTCTCTATTCAGCTTGATTGATCTGTCTGTTCAAGCACCAATGCTAATATTACTATAGTATTGTAGTAAGTATTAATATCTAATACTGCAATTTCTACTCCTCCTTCACATTCATCGAGAGTATATTGCTCATTGTTCAGCTAGTGATGTCTATATCAATTTTAGGGTTGGTTTGTCAAGTTCTAAGGAAAATCTTGTTGGAATTTGATCAATATTGCGTTGAAATCAGAGATCAGTTTAACAAAATTTCTTTCCAGTAATAAGTGAGTGTCAATGGACTTGAGAAAAAAGTCTATGAGTAAATAGTCAGAAATACTGTATTGGGTATTCGTAATGGAGGCCAAGCAACAGAGACAAATAGATTTGAGATCAGTTAAATTTTGTGCCTGAGGGGTCTCACTTGTCTCCCCACAGCCCTGGCCCTGTGAATGAGTCAGTCAATTAAATGAGTCTTCTTACCCAGATCTCTCATCCTTCCTTCTAATCTCATTAGATGGATTTACCATTGACCAAAAAAAAAAAAAAAAAAAAAAAAAACAATGGAATTATTTAAGGCTCTTATCTGCCTCTTAGTTTCTCCCTGTCATTCCATAAACTGATCAGTAAATTTTACTAATGCAGCCCACTAAATATCTCTTCAATCCATCACATTCCTCAACTCTACTTACTCTTCCTGACTTAGTTTATGCCCTAGTTTCCTTTGGCCTCACACTAGGAAATGGCACATTCACAAAGCTCCCTCCCTCCAGTTTCTTTGCCCTGTAACCTCTACCTTCTGACTTTACTACTAGAGTTCTCTCTGACCCACATGGAGTGCCTAATAATGTGAACCCTTGCTCAAGAGACTTTAACCCTTGCCAATTTATACAAAATAAAGCCTAGAATCTTTAGAAATGTATACAAAATTCTTCCAGGATTTATCACTCAGTTTATATTACTAATGACATGCATTCTATTGGTCTAGAAATATTGAGCTACTTCCATATCTCAGAACATGCCAAACCTTTTCACATTTTCTTGTCCTTGCTCATCCTGTTCCCTGGAAAACTCTTTTTTTTAATGAGCTTCTCCTAATTATCTTTTAATACCACAATCTCAGAAAGGACATCTTCCTTGATCTTTAGGCAGGAATACCTTCATTTAGCTGCCACTTCTTGTCCAAACCTCTATTGTTGCAATTAATATTGCAATTACTTTTTTATTCATCTTTTCTCCAAAAGCAATGCGAGACCTTTAAGAATTTTGTCTTATTCTTCTACTTTTTATTCCCTTTACCTAGGATAGTGCTTGGTCTTGGTGTATTTATTAAATGAAAAGATGAATCAAAATGGTATCCACCATAACTATAATAATTGGAATGTCTAGTTTCATCACTGGATCTCAGTATCACATTTTACAGTAAAAAGTTATTCCCTGATGAAGAGGAACCCATATATATTCAGTCAATCAGAGACAGGAGGCAACTCTAAGTTAATTATCATGTTAAATGACATTCAGTAATGTAGTTCACTCATAGAAATATTAGCATCAAGTTGATGGATAGGATGAAAGTGATTCCGGCAGAGGTGGTTGGGGGATGGATGACACTACTAATGAGACAAATTGAGCAAGCAAAAATTAAGCTTAAGTAAATAAGAAGAAAAATTATATCTATATTACCGTTGTCAGATTTAGCACATAAAATACAGGACGCCCAGTCAAATTTGAATTTCAGATAAGCAATGAATAATATTTTTTAGTATAAGTATGTTCCATGTATTATTCAGGACATACTTATATTTAAAAATCATTTTTTACTTCGGAAATTCAAATTTAACTGGGATTTCTGTGTTTTATCTGTCAAACCTAATCTGCATGCCAAATCCAACTTGAATGCTAATTAGGAGCTAAGGCAGGCCTGGCAGACACACTTGAAGTCTGGCCATTAGCAGAGTTTACTCCATCCCTTGAGATCTAAGTAAATGAGACTGGAACCTCCCTTTCTCTGTTGTACTAAAGAAAAAAACAAAAAAAAAGATTTCCAAGAATGCCAGAAGGGCTCTAGAGTTTTCAGGGACTCCTTTTCCTCAGACTTCCTGTCTCTGTTGAATTCTTGTTCTCTGCATGTCTTTTGTATGTGTGAGGTTTTTTATATACTCACATATGAGGACAACACAGACACACATCTGAATTTTGAGCAGGCTTCCCATCAGGCAGTATCACTCTCACATATGGACAAGTAGAACCCCTACCCTGGTCCCATGTCTTGGAATGCCTTCCTTGAAAAATTTTAAGTCCTCCTTCAGTGCCTTGGACCCACCAATTCTGGTGGTCTCATCCAGGCCTCAGCCCATGTCAGCCTTGTCCTTGTTTTCTCCCTTGGGGGGATTTCCAGCTCACTGCCGTAAGGGGTAGACCAGATGCTTTGAGGACCTCCATGACTTGTATCCATGAGATTTTTTGGAGCCCTTTGGCCATGCCCAATTCCAGGAGGTCAGCCCAGCAAGGAAATTGCTCCTACTGGTTTCCCCATCTCCCCCAAGTATTTTCTTGGAAGCTGCAAACCTCTTTGGGGCAAACCTACCACCATGTTTTAGCTAAAAGAAAAGAATATGAAAGCTTTGGATTCCTCAAACAGTCTGACACAGTTTTAAATGTTCCATATTATGTGACACTGAGATTTTGAGGGTTAATCAGATGTTAGAAGCACACTAGAGTCTAATTAGAATTGTACTGTGTTTTGATTGATGACAAATTCTTGGAGCACAAGATAGAAATTCAAATTGTATTCACTCTTCCACATACTTTGAAAATAGGAGAAAATAAATGGGTAAGGGGGAGGAAGGGAGCAATAAATTGTTACTACCTAAGAGAAACACATATGAAAAATGTTTTTGAAGATTATTGGAAAGGAAGTCAATTACTGTTGTGCATTTTGGGGAACACTGAGGATATGGAATGTGTAGTTACTTGTAAAAGGATTTTCTATCCTTGACTCATTCACACAAGTCTCTGACATCATAGGATTCAGAAAAGGAAACTGAGGACCATAAGCCCCTCCTTTACAGATTCTTCCTTCTTGTACACTTGCCTACATACAACTTCTACCAACGCCACCAACACCCACAGCAAAGCTTGTACGATTCTTGGCCATAGAAAATACGCAGAGTTCCTAGGTCACATTCATCCTTCAGTCCTCCTAACCTAGAAGACACGCTGAGAGCTTTAGGAGAAGAATTCAAGAGATAAGACCCACTAAGAATTTGCTTTTGAGGGTGATTTTTAACTCCTATTTAAAATAAAACTTTGTTTCTTTACTTTTCCATTCAAATCCAAATATCCAGGAGGTTTGATTTCATCCACCATATACCAAAAGTTGATATTAAAACAATCTCATAGCCCAAACAAAATTCTTTTCAAAAGGACTTTTTGTGTTACAAATACATTCCTAGGACCTAAGCATATACTTGGAATAAAATGAAAACAAGTGCAGCAGTTTAGCATAGATTATCTTAATTGCTCCTAAGTGCACTGATGCTTACCAATTATATAAACCGGGAAGCTAAAGCTCAAAAAGTTCATATTTAATAAGTCATAAAGGTTAAATTAGAAACTAGTTCCTTAGATTCTTAATTTAGTGCATTTGTTTACTTACCAGCTTTCATGCAATGATGCAAAATAAAAAGTGGTTGGGTTGTTTCTGCTTGTGATTTCATAATATAAACTGTTTAATCTGTCATTTTCCACTAGAGGAAAACATGTTTTTGTGTTTTTATTTGTCCACATTAGGATTTCATTATGTTGCTAGAGTAAAATCATTGCTGGATAAAATCATTACTTTTTCTTATCACCATCAATCACCACGAAGTTTTCTACTTTTACCATAGTAAGTAGAAAAATAGTTTATAAAGATCTTACAAGTATAAACATTAAAAAAAAGTAGACATTCTATCACAGGGAAAATTGCACATGTGAGGTAAAAAGAGAAATTCAGTAATAAATCAACAATTCCCTGTTATGCATTTCTTAGAGGTTTAAAATATTTATGTGTACCTGTTTGATTGTCTCAGTCACATTTAAAGGAAAAGGATCACGTCTTTGCCTCCTTATTCTCTCCAAACCACCTGGATGCTGTTATGAACATAGCTGTTAAATGAGATTTATAGATGTTTGCGGACTATAAAGTCAATCTGCACACCACATACCAGCCATGCCTAGAAGGTGCGCTCTCTGTTTTAAATTCAGCAAATTACATCTGGTACCTGCCCTGATTTCTGTCCCCTTAGTCCCCCTCAACTGGTGCCAAGAACTCTTCCCATGGGGTTCAAAGTCTTCTGCGATGACGCACTTATCCCCTGGGACGGGTGACACGTGGATTATGTCCTTTCTAATTTATTATTCCAGAGCTTTAGGGGGAGCAGCTTTTGATAAAGTGATGAAGAGAACTCGGGTTGACTGGATGTCTGAAAATTCACCCTATGTGTGCTAGAGTTGTGAAATGAGTAGAAAAGAGTGAGGGGGGAACGTTTAAGTCGTTTAATTTTATCTATATTAATGGTCTAACCCTCATTCTTTCCCTCTGGTTCTCTCTGGCTCTCATTCTCAGTGCTTTTGTGAAATTCCACAGAATGAACATCAGCATCAATGTCTGTAAACACTTAGGTGGCTTGGCTAGAACTGCCTTTTAATTATTAAATCCACTGCTGGTTTGATTTTTCACAGACTGAATAGCAGCCCACTTACCAAGGGGTAACCCTCATTTGCTTACTTAGCTTGGCAGACGTATTAAATTTAGATTTCATTGAACCATTCTTGTGAAAGACCAAAACTACTTTTGTGACATACACGTGAAACCAGCTGGGCTGAATTCTGCATTCTTTTATATATCTATAGAAGTAGTTTGATGTTCTCTCTCCTCTCTTTCTTTCAAGGATTTCTTTCTTTCTTTCTTTCTTTTTTTTTTTTTTTTTTTTGAGGAAGATTAGCCCTGAGCTAACTGCTGCTAATCCTCCTCTTTCTGCTGAGGAAGACTGGCCCCGAGCTAACATCCGTGCCCATCTTCTTCTACTTTATATGTGGGACGCCTACCACAGCATGGCTTGCCAAGTGGTGTCATGTCCGCACCCAGGATCCAAACCAGTGAACTCCAGGCCGCCGAAGCGGAACTCAAGGATTTCTGATATGATCTTAAGGTATTTCCTTTTAACTTACCACTTCACACTTGATCATGCAAATATGAACCTTCCGTGTGTGTTGCACACTCCTTTGTATACACATTCATTGGTGGTCCTATAATTGTTATTAAAGCACAGGCAGTAAGTTGCCATCATAAAATATTCTTTTACAAGAATGTGCAAGGAACACGGGAGGTCACTGTCAATGGTACATTTGTTGCCAGCTTGATGCAGAGTTGAGCTGTAATGAGTTGGACTAATGAGTTTCCCTGTGGTTAAAATGCTCAGTAACTGTTTGTAAGAAGAATATCAGCTAAATTTTTTCCTGACCATCTCTCAGAGTTTAGAGTCCTTTCATTTTTCCAAATGAAAGTTGAAATCCAATCTGGAACTGGAGGGAATTTACTCCCACCTGTCCTCATTGTAGCCGTGGAACAGCCTCCTCCGTTGTCACTGACAGCTTAATGAAACCAAAGGTCCTTTGAAAGGTAAAAATGCTGAAATTTATTGCTACTCTCCCTCTGTAATGCCAAATGATGGCATTAGAGCGTTTTGTTCTTACATGCCATTTTTGTCTGTGGAACCTAACCGTGTTGCTCCTTGACCATCTGCCCCATCCATCACTGTGCATGCTTTGTAAAATAGATGGGAAGATAAATGTTACTCTTTTCAACATTGGGGTAATGTAAGCAGAGTTTAATTGACCTGTCAGAATCACAGCCACTTAGCTGTCAAGTCTGTGTTGAAAAAAAAAAAAAAAGATTTCCGATTCTTTGCCTGTAAATTGAACAGTGTAACCTAGTAATTGAAGCATCTGGTTGTCTTAAAATTTGTTAAAAGTGCTAATGAGTCTTGGCAGAGAACTTCCCACTCTCCATGTTAGTTATCCATGTTAGTTGAGTTGAAACTATTAGTAAAGGCATGTTACCATGAATTTATCCTAGACGGATTATTTTGCTAGAGGGTAAATACTGTTTATACAAATCCGGAAGAACTTGTGCTGATTGTGGCCTCCACAGGGAATTGTGTGGTGGTGCCCTTCTCACATTCTCTCGTGGCATACTATGTTATCCTACATCCTCAGGCATCACTCACATCCCAGTGCTGAGCCCTGTGACCGTCTACTCGTCTATTCATCCCTGAAGACACTCATCACTCTTCTCCCAGAAGTTAGCACGGATCATCAGTGTTACTCACCAAGTGTGGTTGTGAATAGACAATAACAACCCAGCACTTCGGGTCGTGGGCTGTAGGCTTCCCAAATGCACGCACAAGGTTGGACTCATTCTCTCTCCCCAGGCCCTGCTTACCTCACACACAGCGCTTGTTCAATAAATGGTATTGAATTTATTGAATTTCACACACAGGCACACACACAAAAAGGTGGCTTTCGCCGTATTATGCTTTTTCTCCCCCTCTGAATCGCAAAACTTGTAGAATTCAGTTTTCTGTGATTACCAGAGGATTTGGGACTTCAGATGAATATTGAATTGGTGCCGTCACCCTTGTTGAAGAGAAAAGGAAGACTACGAGAAATGGCTCTTTGATGTCTAGGCACAAAAGGTCGCAACTGTTCTCTTCCAGCTGTGGAAACATCAGCATCTTGGGGGCTTCCATTTGTTTAGTTTTGTTTGGTGAGAGTGTGTTTGCTGTGGGCCTGAACACAGACCTGTGGCTACTGTGTAATCAGAAGGCAGCTTCTACAGTCGAGCAGCTGGGACAAAATGTTCATAATTATTCTTTGTATAAAACTCATTGCACACGATGAAAAGTATACCCCTACCCTGGATTTTCATAAAACTCTCTGCATGAAATGCTTCCTTACTTCTCAGAAACACAGCATTCACTGTGTAAGTAGTAAGCTCTCAAGGTAGGACCTGTTAGGCATGATTATAATAAACTTCAGGGGACAACCTAGGTCATTGCTCCTACTGTACTTTTCTTATTTAGAATCTTGTTCGAAACATCAAATATAAGTACAGACGTATATATATGTGTGTATATCTATTTATATCTATTTATTTATTTCTGAATAAAGTATCTAGAACACAGTTTCCCTAATTTTGCAGAGAGAAAACTAAGACCATAGAGATAAAAAACCATGATGAGCATACCTCTTTTGTTCTGAATTTGGGCACAGAACTTCTGATTGTGAGGTCAGCCCTAAACGAGGTCCACATTATTCTTTTTACAGATATTATGTACTATTGTAACCTGTTATAGTAAATAAATTCTGTTTTCATTTACATGCTTGACGTCTGCTTCTGATAATTGTGAAGGAGTACATAAAGCACGCACAGGAAGGAACCTTCGGAAAACTCCGAGGGCGCTATTGAAAAATGACGTTCTGACTCTCTCCTGTCACACGCAGGGCGTATGCCCAAGGAAGATCAAATATTCACTCTGAAAGCTCCTTTTTGATAACATATGATCTGTGTAAAATCTAATAGTCCTGCCATCAAAATGCTACCCCTTTAGCAAAATATAATCTTTAATGCCAATTTTGTTAACTTTCCTGTCCTCAGAAAGTCTATTTCAAATATTATTTTAGAATATTATCTACACATTAAAAGTATTTTTTTCAGTTTATCCTTAAGAAAGAAAATTTAAATATGGGAAAATTGCCTAGCATTTTGAAAGAAACTGCATGCACAATAGCATAGACATTTATGTACAACTTACATTCAAAACTAGACTACTTTTCCCATTTGTTGGTTTCATCTTACATTTGATAATGGTTGAAGTCATCATTTTGGCCTGTTTTTTATATAGGAAGAAAGCCTCAATGAGAATTCCAGAGATTGCAAACTGCTAAACAGATGTATTGATTTTCAAGGTTTCACTCCACAGGAACTAGACTAAATCTTAATGCCAAGGGAAAGCAATTTAAAAAGTAGAATCAGGAAATTCTTTTGCTTTCTAGAAACTCTAAGAAAATGGCAAATAATCCTTGAGTGCTTAAACCCAAGAAAAAATTTAGCTCTGTTTCTTCCTAAACGTCACCTCCCTCACCTCTGAGACGGGGACAGTGACAGCCTCTGCCCGCTGGGGACGTTGTGGAGATTAAGTGTTACAGTGCATTTAAAGTGCTTAGACGAAGCCTGGCTCATGCTATGTACTTAATAAATGGAAGTTATTTTTGTTATAAATCAGGAAGCTTAGTTGTCTTCCGTTTTTCTCACTTTCGACTTTAAAAGGAACATTGCTTTCTCATGTACGCAGAGCCCAGTTCAAGTGTACAGCAGGATGAATTTGACAACTGTGTACCTCTGTGCAACCCCCATCACCACAGTAAAAGGAAAGAACATTTCCATCACTCTGAAGTTCCCTTCTGCTCCTTTTCAGCCTCAGGGAGCCATTGATCGACTTTAAGAAATATAGTTTAGTTTTGCCTATTCTAGAATCTCATTCAAATGGAATCATACAATAGTGCTTTTTTTGTTTGTCTTCTTTCACTCAGTGTGTTTTGAAATCTATTTATGGTATTTTGTGTATCAGTAATTTGTTCCTTTCATTGCTGAGTGATTTTCCATGTTTTCATACACCACGGTTCCTTATCCGTTCACCCGCCAGTTTTTGGCTATTGTAAATAAAGGTGTTATGGACATTCTCACACAAGTCTTTTTGTGTAAGTGTTTCCATTTCCCCTTGGCAACTACTTAGAAGTAGAATTTCCGTGTCATATGGGAGGTGTATGTTTAACTTCATAGGAAACTGCCAGTTTTCTGAAGTGACTCTACAGTTTTACATGCCCACCCACAACGGATGAGATTTCCACTTGCTGCACCTTCTTTACAACACTTACTATTGCCAGTCTCTTCATTCTCAGGCATCCTCTTGGTTATATAGTAGTATCTCATTGTGGTTTATTAAACTTATTATTGTAGCACTTTCCTGTTATTGAGCATCTTTTTATGTGCTTGTTTATCGTATTGACACCTTCTGTGTGAAATGTCTGTTCAAATCCTTTGTCCGTGTTTTTTGGGTTGATTATCTTTTTATTACTGAGTTGTAAGAATTTATTATTTATTCTAAATACCAGTTCTTTTTCATGTATGTGTACATTTTTCCCACTTTGTCCTGGGAATTTTCATTTTCTTTGGGATCTCTTTCAAAGAGAAAAATTTTTAAATTTTTATAAAGATAAAATTATTTATTTTTATTTTTTTATATGGTTCATGCTTTTGGGCCTTCCTGTCTAAAAAGCAATGACAGCAACAAAGCTAATAACATCCAGAAGTAGCAGAGGGTTTTCCTCCATGTTCCTTCAAGAATAATAGATTTTTAGCATTTATATTTGATTGATCCCTATGTCTGTTAGTATCACATTCTATTCACTATTTTAGAGTCAACAGTCTTGAAATAAAGTCCTCAAACCTTTTTCTTCATTTTCAAAATTATTTGGCTCTTCCAGATTCTTTACTAAAACTTTACAATCAATATGACAATTTCTACAAAAAGCGTATTAAAGCAAAAAACCAAGAAACCTATGGAGATTTTGACTGGCATTGTGTTAACTCTTTGGACCAATTTGAGAATAATCTTAAAAAATATTGTGTTTTCTAATTTATAAACCTGGTATATCTCACCATTTATTCCCATATTCTTCAATTTTTCACAGCAGAATTTTGTGTTTTTCATTATGCTGGTCTTGCATATATTTTGCTCAATTCATCATATTTTTAGTGCTATTTTAAATGGCATTTAAAAATTTCATTTTTCTGTTATTCCCTGCCAGTACACAGAAATACAGTTGACTTATATGTATTGACCTTGTACTTTGCAACCTTACCAGATTAACAATTTTGTGTCATTTTAATGATGTTTGGAATTTTATCTGTAGACAATCATGTCACCTGCAAATAAATTTATTTTATTTTTTTCTTTCCCATCTTTGACTTTCTTTCCTTTTTGCTTTATTGCCCTAGTCCAGTTAACCACAGACTAGAAGTTGTGAATGCAAACTTCCTTGCCTTTTTTCTACTTTTAGGAGGAAAACATTCAGTCTTTCTCTGTTAACTATGATTTTGGCTGTAGGTTTTTCATAGGTATTCTTTAACACGTTGAAGAAATTCTCTTCTATCACTGTTTTTCTGGTAATTTTCTTGCGAATACTTGTTGAATTTTCTAAATGCTTTTCCAGCATTCATTTAGATGGTTATATGGTTTCCTTCATTATTATGCTAATATGATAAATGTGTGAAGAATGATTTGGATGGAGCAAAATGGATGGGGACGGCCCCTGGAGACTTTTATTCCAGGTGAGAAGTGATTTTCTCCTGTTTTAGGAATCACTTTAGGTATATTTGTAGGTAAGCATGCTAGTACTTCCAGAATCAGAACATGAGAGACAAAGAATTGTTAATCAAGACTTTCGGGCTCTGGGAAGGTCCTTTGGTGACTTCCATGTCCTGGCTGTGAGTGGAGACTCACTTACTGAAGTGAAGACCTGGAGTAAATTCAATTTTTTAGATATGATAAATCTTAGATACTCATGAAGATTCAAGAGAAACAGTCAACTGAAAAGTCGGAGAAATGACTCTGGAGCTGAGACAAGTGGTCTGACCTTGATATTTACCTCTGAGAAATTCAGAGAACAGCTGGCATCTACAACCGAGGACCTTCTGAGCCTTTCCTTCTCCTGCAGGCCTTTAACACTTTCTCGTCACTATCTGATGTTTGATTCCTTTTCTCAAATTCCACTTTTACTTCCTTAGTCTATCTATCTAACTCTTGCTTACGCTTTAGGACTTATGTAAATATTTTCTCTCCAGCAAATACTTTCCTAAACCCTCTCTCTAAACTTTAGTGTGCAGTTGGCACACAAAGCATCAGAAAGAGCTTAAGGTGAGAACAGAGAGAAAGGAAATGACAGGGCCTGGACCAAGCCTTGAAAGATGCTAACACCCAGGAGTCAGGTCGAGGAGAAGAGTCCATCAAAGGAGAAGGGTTTCACAAAAGCCACAAGAAGTGATTCTTTCAAAGGCAGTGTGTGATCTGCTAGGTCAAATGCATCTGAGAAGGGTAAGAATGGGAATAAAAAATTTCCAAAATGTCTTTAATTAGCTCTCTTAAGCTGTGCCTTTTGTAAACAGTTGAAGAATTTTTGGTATTTAATATTTCATGTCCAGGGCCTTTTACAGACACAAGTTCATTTTGTCTTTCCTTTCTGGCATAATCAAATATCCCAAGTAAGACTGTTTTTGGATTGCGACAATAGCATACCCATCTGAGCTTAATAATGTGGAAAAAAAGAGGAAGGGGATACTTACAATTGCTGTATAAAACTTTGCAAAGGTAAAACCCATCTGCTTACTGCTGGAAAGATATTTTATGGGTGAAATTCAAAGCTGAGATTTATATAACTCCTTCCTTCTAGGAAGGAATTAAACATGGATGGAAAAAATACTTATGCCCAGAAAAAGATATTTTATTAACATAATTTTAAGGAACTGAAATGATCCAAGTAAATGATTAAGATTTTATATATTTTGGATTTCCTTTATTGTGGGAACCTGAAATTTTATTTTCCTCCCATGATAAATACATTTTTAACTGGTCATCAAGATCCAAACAACAGTCAATGCAAATAAACACACCCATAGTGTAGCATAGAGTTTAATGTCATAAATGAAGCTTTGGGAACCACCCAGCCTTCTGCTCTATGTTCAAAATACTCAGACTCCTTGGAGCCATAGTTTTAATCCCCACAGAGTTGACTCAGCTCTTTTTCTTTTCAAAGATAGTTACAGAATACTAGCAGTTTTAGTGTCTGGGAAGCTGGTGTTTGTGGAAGCTTAGATATTCTATAAATGTTTAATTCATTGAAAGATGAATTGACAGTCATTTTTACCAGGATTTGCACTGGTCTCGGTGTTTCTGTTTCAAAAAGAAAAGGCATTAACACTTTGTAAACTAGGTCCTAAATGCTCTTCTCTTCCAGTGTCCAACGTGCCATATGAAGCAGAGGCAGTAGATAAATGCTTTAGAATTATTTTTCCTGAAAAGACACACACTCAGTGTAGTTCTTAGTTATCTCTCTATATTTGTGTTATTAATTTAATGGTGTCTATTTATAATCTATAACTAGCCTCTTAGGTCCTGGTGGGGTAACTTTTGAATTGCTTAGCTAGTAATATTTGACAAATACTGGAAAATTTGGTTAGAATATGAAATATAGTACTTTTAAGAGCCTGTTAGCAATGATGATGTAACTGGTATTTTCCAGAGGCCTCATTAGCTTGTTGATATATTTGGAATGAAAAAATCATATATAAAGATGTTGTTGCTATCTATCATCTATCTATTTATTTATCATCTATCTATGTGATATTTTTCTCATTTGCTGATTTTTTTGCTTTTCCCATGATCGTCCTTCCATAAGGTGGGTGGACAGAAAATTAGCTTTCCATTGCTTCCAAATGGATGATTCCTGAACTATTTCATGACAAATGGTGGTCAAGTTGCGCATGTCCTCTTGGTTCCTATGTGGTGAACATTTTCAGGCGACAATGCAATCACGTTTTGAAGACAGATGTGAGGCCGGAAAAGTCTAGGCTCTTCCCTACCTTCCAAGCAGAGCCCCTAACTGACAGCTCTCTGGATGTCCCCATCGTGTGGAGGACTGTTCGGCTCAGTGCTGGGAGCTAGCTGAAGGAAAAGCACCCACTTCTCCTTCCTACTACTTGATATTTGTGGCTTCTCTTGTTTGTATTGTGCTGGGGGTTGTGTGGTTTTTTTTTAATTTTTATTTGTTTTTCTTTTTAGCTCTTCTGGGGAAATTAAACTTCTCTGGCTCCAAATTTCAGCTCTGGTATCTATCTGACATAAGTGTGGTTATTTTTTAAAGTCTAAGTCATGACGCCTCATACACGAAGTTCCAGGGTTAGGTTGGCACAACATGCCTGTGCTGAAGAGAGAGCAGGCACCTGTGCTTCTGAAGGACTTGCTTTTTCTCTGCTGCATCTGAAGCCAATCCATCAACTGTGAAATGGGACGTCAAAATACACAGCGTGAACACACGTACGTTACAGATTTTAATAATTATGGTCATTAGTTATTCACAATATATAGATATTGTAAGTCATCTGAGTTTTCCTAAATGATTGTGGAAACAGTTATAAGGAAACTCACATTAACAGCAACATCTCAGAGTGCATCGGATCATTGACCTCATCCTCATGTCATGACATCTCAGCTCCCTCTCATTGGCTTTTGAATGTATTTCTAGGAATTTCTAAAGCTGTCTCAGAAAGTGCTCAGGTCCATTCCAGCCTCGTTGGTGATGTCCATTATCCACGCACCACTTGAAGGTAAGTTCTTGCCTCTGCTTCTGCTGCAACAACCTTAAGAAGAAACCTGAGTCCTGCCCAGGACAATGGATTCGAGGGTCCTCAGAGTTCATTCTCTCACAGAACCATAAAATCTGGACAAAGTATGAAAACTACTCTTCTTGAGAGTAAGTGTGATAAGCCCACACTGTGAACCAAAATTAACAGAAATTTCCCTCTGAGCACTTTGAAACCATGGTGCAAAGAAATAGAGTCCAAGTAGAAAGGAGCAGTATTATAGGACAGATAATATTAGATATTAGAGTTTCGAGTTTTCTAAAACAACTCAGATGTGGTGACATGGGTTCATAGAAGTAAATGACAAAGAAGGAGTAACAAAATCTGTATAAAATGTCCTTGTAATCTTAGCTGAATACTAAAGATTCAAACGTGTAGTGCAAGACTCTTGGAGACTTAGAACGGAGATTGCAGAAGTAGCAGAGAACTGGAGAGACAGGAATCCCGGCCAGCCTAGGTGGGAGATTTCAGTGACTCATGCATTCACTTGAGACCCCAAGACAGGCATACGCAGCTGTGAGGGTCACATACCTATTTGGGACTAAGACATATAATGAAAGAAAACTTCCTAATGAAGCCTATAAATAAACTCCAACATAATGGAAACAACTCTGAGGCTATTTAACTAACTGCCAGATCAAAGTGCAGCATCCTTTAGAGAAAAGTCACATAACGAAGAAATTTACATTTTTAATTAATCATTTCTAGCATAAAATTTAAAGTATGTATTAGATACACGAAAGAGCAAGAAAAAGTGACTGATAACTAAGAAAGAAAAACAATAAGCAGCAGTAGAAGCAGAGATGAATTAGACATTAGACTTAGGCAACCAAGAATTAAAAACACTAAGATTAATATATTAGAGGAAATAATAGGAGACATAAAAATTAGAGTATTTCAAAAAGATAAATACAATCGTCAGAAAAACCAATGGAGGGTCTAAAATTGGAAAATGCATACATATATATATGCTTATTTTGCCAAGGAAAATTCACCCTGAGCTAACACCCATGCCAATCTTCCTCTTTTTCTATGTGAGCTGCCACCACAGCATGGCCGCAGACGAGTGGTGTAGGGCCATGCCCGGGGAACTGAACCCAGGCCTCCAAAGCAGAGTGCACTGAACTTAACCTCTAGGCGATTGGGGCTGGTGCTGGAAAATACATTACAAAATTCAGAACTCAGTGTGTGGGTGTGAATTCAAGAATTCAATAGAAAATATCCAAACTGAAACACAGATAGAAATAAAAGAATTAAAAAAAATACCTCACAGAATGACGCATAGAGACATGTGAGACATCCTTTAACAAGTGCAAAGTTAACATCACTCACTTCCCAGAGGAAAGAGAGACTGGGACAGGGAACTATTGACATTAAAAAAAGTTTAGTTTTAAAAATATGAACCAAGACGTCAATCTACAAATTCAGTAAGATCAGTGACTTTGGGTTGGATAAATACAAAGAAAACCACGCCTAAGAATTTCATAAGCCTTCTACTCAAAATAAAGGTAAAAGAGAAAATCTTGAGTAGTCAGGAAAAAAAATACCACAAACATTATTTACGTCTATGCAGGAGGAACAACAGAAACACAGAATCCAGAGCAATGGAAAAAGATCTTCAAAGCTATGGGGTGGCAGTGGCGGTGGTTGCCAAGTTAGAATTCTATATTCAGCAAAAAAACGTCTTCTAAGATAAAGATGTATTCATTATCTATTGTTACATAACAAATTACCTCAAAATTTAGCAGCTTAAAACACCACAGATTTTTATCTTGCAGTCACTCTGTGTCAGATTTAAAACTGACTCGTGTGGCTTTTGGCAATATTCAGCTCCCAGTGGGCTTCTAAGTGGACCGAGGGCCTCAGTTACCTACCAGCTGGTGGCTGGAGGTTGTCCTCAGTCTACACCAGCTTGTGACAGCAGCTTGCTTCATCAAAGCTGGCAAGAAAAGGAGTGAGCTGGCATGACAGAAGCCGCAGTCTTTTGTGATATTCCATCATGTTTTCTGTATTCCATTCGTAAGAAGCAGAAGCTAGATCTTGCCCACTCTCCAGGGAACGGGACTGCACGAGGCTGTGGCACCAGAAGGTAGGGACCATTCGGACCAACTAAAACATCTATCTACCAGGAGGCACAATGAAGACTTTATCAGGCCCTCCTTTCCCACCCCTGACAAATGGGGGAATTGGTTAAATTAAATTAAATAAAAACATTGGCCAAAACTCACGATTTGTAGATAATAAAGCAATATAAAAGGGGCTTTAAAATAAAAATGGTAAAAATATTTCAAAGTATGAGGGAAGAAACAGAATTAATGAGACCAGAGCAGAACCTTATGAGAGAAGAAAGTAACTACCTCTTTCTGGATACCTGTATCAAGTATGGTTTTAGACACGACGTAAATTATCTGTATAATGAAAAAACGCAGTTAGAATTGGATGTAAACATGAAAACATAAGGTCTATAGGAGAACAATGATATAACTTCTAGATTAACTTGAATATGAGTCAACGTTAGGCTGAAAACTATCTGAAATTGAGGTCCTTAGAGTAACATTAAAGGTTGAAGGAACCAAAGGATATTACATTTATTCATGAAATAAAAAGTAAAATAGAACTGGTTTTTAATACACAAATCAAGAACTTTTGGATTTCATTAACCTGGAAGAAGTTGGCAAGCAGTAAATAATGAATGTAATTCCTCGTGAATATGTGAAGACCAGGTATAAAGGTGTGCATGGAGGACCAAGGAGAACAGCAGTTTAATGAGCATTTGCTGAAATGAGAGACTTTGTTATCTTGGATCTTGTTGCCACAAGAAATAACTTTGCCCCTTTGTTTTTTTTTTTTTTAATGTCTGAAAAGACATGCTACTGAGCCAATAGCAATTATCCTTGCCCTTTTAATACTATTTCAGATGGATTTGCTTGGCCAATTGACACAGTGCACCATTTGGCATTTAGTCATCTGTTTAGTGATTCAACAAATATTTATGGAGAATCAGGCACTATTTCTTTTGTTTTTGGAAGATTGGCCCAGAGCTAACATCTGTTGCCAATCTTCCTTTTTTTTCTCTCCCCAAAGCCCTAGTACATAGCTGTATATCCTCGTTATAAGTCCTTCTAGTTCTTCTATGTGGGACGCCTGCCACAGCATGGCTTGATGAACAGTGAGTCTGTGCACAGGATCTGAACCCACAAACTCGGGCCTCCAAAGCAGAGCGCATGGAACTTAAACCATTTGGCCATAGGGCCGGCCCCTCGGGCACTATTTTTAATCACCTTCCTATGTACTAGCTTTGAGCTTACATCCGTCTCATTCATGGTAAGCCCAAATTGCTTCTTTGCACCATCCATAAGAGAAACAAAAAACACTAAAACAGATAAAAGTTATATTCACTTCACTGTTTTACCTTTCTATATGTTACATCCATACCCATGCTTAAGTATTCTTACTTCCAAAGTGGGGAGTAATATTTTAAGTGGCATATTTTTAGAGCTCAGTATCCAGCTAAACCTGAAGTGAAATTCATTGATTAGGTGTGTCTGCTGAACTGCTAGGTTCAAATCATCCCTGAATTCACGTATTATCTAGTGTGAATGTTAAGAATCTTTGAACACAGTGGTGTATGTTCAGATGCCTGCAAAGGGTATGTCTGCCTCTATTTCTGGGCAACTTGACTAGATCTGAGCCTTAGAGAGATTGAAGCTGCAGGCAGTAGCTTAAGGATGTGCAGATAGAAAGAATTTTCTAAGACGTGGTTATAGAAATAATTCAGCTTTGGGTCCCAAGCAGACACAGGGAGACAGAAAAAGGCAGGAAAGCTGACACATGGCTTCTCGGTCAGCTGGAACGGCCTCAGAAAAGTCATCCAAAGGAAGAAGTAAATAAAGAGAAATGACTTGAAAGTGAGGAAGAGAATCATTCATAGCACATGGGAATCACTTCTAGGGGTCACTTATATTTTGAAGTCTAGACATCCTTTGATGGCAAGAAGATACAAAAATACCTAGAAATATATTGTTTACTGCATCCAAGACCCCATTTATACTCTCCAACCTTGATTAACATGAATTACAGGAAAATGCTCTATAGAGCAGCCAGGATGGAGGGAAGGAACCTAATGAGGAGGTAGTTGAAAAAAGTCCAGATGGGATGGCTAAAGTGAGAGTTAAGGTTGAGCAACCTTGGTTCAGTAGACACAGAGAGAATGGGCCTGGAGGAACATGGAGGAAATAGAATGTTAGGACTCGGTTACAGATTACTTAGAGTTTGAAGAAGAGGGAGTGTTCTAACAAACTTTCATCTTGGATAACTGAGTAAGTGGTAGGGTAGATGTAGGGAATTCACAAGGAGGAGAATCCTACGATGAGTAAAGATATGTTTCAACCATAACTAGGAATCACACAGATGGTGACTATTCCACAGGAAATCAGAAACACCATCTGG